>NC_060040.1:9909631-10216007 GCF_905333055.1 Maniola jurtina | reverse complement strand
GATTCTAAAATCTTTGCTACGCTTTGCCAATAAAAAAACTAAGCTGAAAACCTTACCATATAGCTTTAATTTTTTTTGACGACAGCTTAAAAATTACTTTTTGCAGTTAATCGCTTATTAGAAAAAGGACAGTAGTTATAATAAATACAAACAATTCGTTATTAGTTAATCTAGTTTTAAGTTTAATTAATATTTAAGTTTAAATGTAACTTAATTGTTATTCTTGTTTTTTTTTTGTGATTGAGCTAAATAAACTTTTATTTATTTATTTATAAAGGAATTAGTTTAGGATAGATATTACGTTTTATTGTAACATTATTATATCTTTTTGAATTTGGTAAGCTGCCATAAGAGTTTTAAATCAAATAAAGTTTGCGATATTATGACAGGCAAAGTAAAAGCACATAATACAATGGCAGTTTAATGACAAAAAGCACGACTGGTCTCTGTTCACCAGTTGAATTGTGGCGGTAAGTACGTTGCGGAACATTACTACCTCTAGTATATGCCATCTCTCTACAAATATCTACATAGAGGCTGTAAGCAAATTTTAAACACGTTCAAGTGTAAATGTTTGTTTAATTTAATATGGTAATGACCAGACCACATACATTTGCCTCTATCAATAAAAAAAACGTTCAAGTCACTGTGGAGAAGATACAATAGTACAACATATAAAGACGCAGACTGTATTCACGACATCACACTGAAAGCGCACGTACGCGTGAACGATTTGTACAAGAGTTAGCGCAGACCGAGTGCATTGAGTGACGACGAGTAGAATAGAGTCACAGCACGGCAAGTGGAGGCGCGGCGCGCCGAGTTTTGGTTGATGCACAGTTGCCTATATGGGAAAAAATCGCAGAGACACGATGCGCGACGATTCGTTAGAGCGCAATTGCGTACCGCTTATTTTCGGTATAACAATTTCAACCGTATGTTTAAATAAATAGGCTGAATTTAAGTTGATATAGAAAGAATTGTGCCTCAGCATCACTCTACTCTGTCAGTGAGCGTTGCCTTTAAGGAACTATTATGAAGCTCGTTACATCGCGGCATCGACGACTCGCGACTTCAACAACACGACGTGACCTTCTTTAAGTTCCTGGATTACTGAGAGCCACATCGAAAAGTTCCGTCGAGCGTTATGTGTGTCTACGGTCTTAGTGTATTATGTAATTGGGTCTATTCCGACCACTATGGTGGTATTTGATAATAATATATTTATATTCGGAAAGTTCCGAGGCAATTTAAATTTTAAATAAAGCAATCGCAATAATGTTTGAGTTATAGTCCATTTGGCACCTTTTGTGTCAATAATCGACTAATACAATTTATAGCCATTGTGGAGACGGACACGTGGCAAAAATATTCCTTTGACAGAACGGACGGGCCTGGCAGATGGCGAAAGCCAGCGTTTACGAATTACTCGCTATTATGTTTCCGATTTTTGTAATAAGATTGTCCGTACACAATGCCGCACTCTCCCTTCATATTTTGGTATTTAGCTCCGTTATAAAGGTCGGTTACTGTCATATTACTTGGATGCTCTTTTCTCGCCTTTGCTCTTTTGAATCCGAATTTATTTTGACTCTATATGAGTATAAATTAGGGATTGTGGTTCAATGCAATTTCGGGAGATTATTTACGTGCAATTGACTGACAATTCGTTCATTCCGTGGCGAATTGAGTCGTTTATTTTCGGAAATCGAGCAATTCGGATGTGAATTTATCCGCTTCCGTTTTATTCAGGGTGCAATGGTCACTTCGCCGTTCACGGAATGGGGGTGATGTATAGCGATCGTGTAGGTAAATCGATTTGCTATTGATTTGCGAATAGTCGCATTCATTTGCACCCCCTTTGTTGATTAGTTATGGTTGTTGGTGGTTAAAAATACATTAATTGTTTGATGTCGTCTGATCACGTAGTGGGGGGATGTACCAACACGAGGCTTTCCGGTGTGAGGTCGCCATTCCAGAAACTTTTGAGACCTCAACGTTTATCGAAGTATTATCTATCATATTCTCCGTCCGCTGCCACTTCTGCTTCGCAACTTTTTTATGTCGATGTCGGTTATTCTGGAATATCTACAACAGACAGCAGTGGACGTCTAATCAGCTGACGACGACGCACGTGAAACAAATGTTCTTACATACATTCTCAACAGGTAAGGATTTTCTGTGCCGGGAGACACCCTTCTCAAAACCCTTCTCATTCTGAGAGGAGACCTGTACTCAGTAGTGAGCCGGCGATGGGTTGATGATGATGATCAGGATTTTCAGTTAAGCGCAAATTATGAAATCCATCTTTCCTCCGTGAATGAACCTAATCAAGCCTATTTCTAGAGTACTAAATAGACGGTGGTTCCTACTGCGCCAGACGCTTGTAGTAAATTCATATGACATCATAGGTGCATAATATAGTTTACACTCATTTGTATCGGCCGGCGCCTATAAATGTGGACCACTTTATAACCTAGTCGAAGAGGTAGTGGGCATTCAATTAATGTTCTACACAACCTCCAAACTGGGTTGCCAGGAAGAGATCACTTTAGTGATAAGGTCGCCCTTGGTTTGTAAATCTGTCCTGTATTTCGTTCTTTGTCATAGTTTCAAAAGTGATTTATTCTGATGTTTTTCTTTAAACTAATTTAAGTATCTGTATCTTTTTCTTTTTTTTAAAAGGACAGAAAATGAATTTTAAACTATAATATCTAAATGATGCTAAAAATAAAATGTAAATACTATGCTCAAGACTGGCACCTTAAGTCACGAATTTTGACAGTTTTAAATGAAATTTAAAACTGTCAAACTACGAACAAAAAATCTCACCTGATGGTAAGTGATATTGCAGTCTAAGATGGAATCGAGGTTGCTTGGAAAGAGTATAGTGGTTCTATTAGGCTTATTTCACTTATAAACACCACAGCGTTCACCACTACGCCAGGGAGGTCGTCAAACTTTCTCGTAAGAACTATATCACGCTGTTTGTGGGTGACCGACTCTTAGACTATCATATTTGCCATAACAGATAAACACCGTGTCCGCTTATGGTTTTATTGGGCTGTTGGTTTGTGTTATATTCCACGATTCAGGCGTGCACGTTCTATGCTAACAAAGCTTCTAGTTCTGTAGTGAATTGTATTTCTATGCCGCTGCAGAAATTTATTGATCGTGCACAACTGTACACACTGCTTTATGTATTAATAGAAATATAGCATGTACTACTTAGCTTGAATAATATCTGTTTTTTTCCAGAAATATTTTTATATTTATTTTATTTATAGACAAAGTATCAGCATGGCTGTCCAGCGCGGAAATGCAGCCAGTATTGCTACCAAACCACGTCCATTAACTGCATAAAACGCACGAAACGAGGTGCGTGCCCGGGATCGAAACCTGGAATCCGCGATTGGAAAGCCGACGCCTTAACCACTAGGCTATAACTGCTTTTTAAACTTTCTTGTAGGTTCAAAAATAAATTTTAACTGTTCAACAGTTATGGACGGACTGAAATAAGGAAAATTTCACTGTTGCGCTATTGTCGTACCTACCTATTCCTTTTTTCGTGAGGAAATCCTCATGGGTACCACCACGCTCAGGGAGACACTGAGGATATATCGCACTCTTACCGGTTAAACCCCCACGAAGTGCCACGCATCATCTGGTGGTTGGACTACAGGACCAAACCTACCTGTTCCTAGCACACAAGCTTTACATTTAGTTGAAAGGAAAATAGATAAATTACTTAGGCATGTTTAGAGCAGCCAAAATTAAAAAAAAAAAAAAATTGCTGTGTCAGCGTTGAAAGTTGTGCTATGCGAGATTAGAGAAAACTTCTATAAATAAACATCAATCGATCAAAGATGAATATTTTTATTACATTAATTATCTAACTATTCAAAGTAGATATGATTTACAGATACGCAAAGGTAATCAACATAGCCTAGATAATATGCCACACACTTGAGACTCATAGATAAATAAGGATAATTTGCGTGGTAGAGAATAGCTGAAAGATATCGATCTCATTGTATTTGTCGACAGCAAATATTATGTAAAGTTCTTCGCATAGGTACTATGGTTAAGCGTTATTTATTAGTTTGTGATCTATTTTCCCCCGATTTCGTCTCCGTGAATTTTTTTTTTGAAGATCCCGTTTGAATTTGTGACCCTACACGCAAATTCTTTTTCTAGACCCTAGACTGAACCTAAGTTACCGTTTTGAGCTGAACTTTTCTACACAATCGAGGTTTTTTGAAACCTACCATAATTCATTTAACATTAAAAATCGGCCAACTCTGCCAACGGTCCGCACTCGGGTATTTTTTCGACATTTTGCACGATAAATCAATAACCATTAAGCATTAATATTTATTAATAAAAATCTGTTTTAGAATGCACAGCTAAAGTCTTTTCATATGACACAAATCAAAATCAGATTGGTATAGTTATCTTATTTTGAATTGAATAATAGAATAAAACACTTTGAATTTGAATTTTTTTTTTTTGTGATGTAACCAAATCTCACGGTTTTCGGATTTATCCTTTACTTGTACTTTAAAATCTACCTACCTGCCAAATTTCGTGATTATATCTACCTTATAGGTTTTCCTGACAGACACGACAGACGGACAGACAGACATAGACAGACAACAAAGTGATCATATAAGGGTTCCGTTTTTCCTTTTGCGGTACAGGACCCTAAAAATGTACTCTTACGAGTACCTCTAAATTTAATTCTAAATTATTGTAGGTATTCAAAAAATAACGAAATATAGCAGACGAAGTCATAGAGATATTGAAGTTTACCTCTTTGGATGTCCTGCGAGCGACGAATGGCATGACTTGCGGTTTGCGAATCAGAAGCACACTCTAGTGGACGTAACTTGTTTTTAGACGCAACACTATTTGCCTTCGCTGCCGATTGTTCTATACGGTGTTTCTTCTGAACAACGTGATGTGAACAGCTGGAGGACTCTTAACGACTCATGTTAGTTGTGAAGTATTTTTGCTAATTCCTACATTATATAGCGACTTTTGACGTCATTAGTTTTCATTAATATTGAACGAATTCGTCAATAAACCAGCTTTGAATTGCGAAATCAGTCTAGCCCGCCTGCGAAGACCAACGCACATGTCTAGCGTGGTCATTATTGAAAGAATGTTGGCAACAAAAACTCAGCTACAACCTCTAGCAGATTGAACCAGAGTAAGGGGACTCTCAGTTTGATCCTGAATATAGGCTATTCATAGATTACCTAGGAATATTGACGCCTGCCAATAACGTAAAAGCCTCAACGTTTTGTAACAAGTTCCCTCTGTCATAAACTGTGCCTCTAGCCCCCGGCCCAGGGACTGTCAAGACTCTGGCGTAGATTTTACTGCCAATCCCGATGACTAGATCTAACAACGTATAATGCTTGCAATTTGAGAACTGATGAGAAGACCGTTTAGCTGGAAAATGCAATAAGCAAGATGCCTTCATAGGTATGTTTTTGGATAACAACAGTTATCACCAGTTATTTGAACTCCGAAGAATTCGTCTGTCCGAAGGTTCTTCCATTTGTAGTGTCATATAAAATAATTAAGCAGAAAAAACCGTTTATCAGTCAATGACAAAGTTAAAATGAAGCAGTCGCACAACTACTTTGTAAGTTCGTAGTTTTCGCAGAATCATCTATGTCGGCGACTGTGCGGTGTGCACTCGACATTCCTTCTACGCGAGATAAGAGTTTCCAGAGAAACTACTTCAGTGGTGCCATTTCCGATAGTAAGTGTGAGGAAATTTGTTCTACACAACAGTAGCACAATATTTAGGTACCCTAATACCTGAATATTGTGTTACTGTTGCACATGTAAATACATTTTTCTACTTGTCATGGAAATTGTACAAGGGCGCGTTTCCATTGACGTGGAGCTGGACGGGGTGGAGTGGAGTGAAATCTCCACTCCGCATCAGTGGAAAATGTTTAAGCAGAGCGGAGCGGACTGTCTAATTAAATATATTATGACCACGCAGTACCGAGCCGGACAGAACGAACTCCACGAAGTGGAGCGAAGCCTTGACGCTGCGACCCGGCGGATAGGGAAGATAAATTTCACTGATCATCTACGTCAATGTATAGGCACCCTTAGCTACGTAAAATTCGACCGACCGAACTTGACGAAAACAGTTGAAAATTTCTGAGTATGTATTACGAGATCCGTTCGAAGAGTTTGAAAACTTCAATATTTAACTGGAATGGCTTAGTATAAGGTAATGCATAGTTTATAGATTATTCTGCAAAATATGTTTTTGTGAATAAAATATGTGGCATTATTTTCGCTAAGAAAAAAAAACTTTATAATATCAAACTTCATGATATAGGAAACATGTCACAAAAACGGAAGAAAAGTCGAAGAATATTTAATAACGTAAATTTTCCGTTACCTTCCGCTAAGCGCATACGAATGCACATGTTTATACCGTGTTTGCTTGTTTTACGTGTCGGCCGTGGCCTCTGTGTAGAGCGTAAGACACACTCGTGTAGAAGTATTATATTAACGTTCGTACCTACTACCTAACGATAACAGGTCTTCAAAATATTGACATAGAACTTAAAATTGTAACGGATCTGCAAATAGTGCTTATTAATGTTTATCAATGATTTTGGAAGCAATGTGTCATCGTTTAGGGAAGAGGAACTAAAAATATTATGATTATTTTCTACAGTGTTTGCTTTGGTTTTGACTGCTTGTTGATATCTGATACATAATTAGTTACCTTCACATTACTTCCATCTATTAAAGTGATATATAATTTGAAGGCATTTTTCCCTCCAAATTATCGTAAGCAAGTAGAGTTTGAGGCTTTAGCCGACAGAACAACTTGGGCGACTTGGAACATGTCGAGGATTTTTTATAGTGTTTGGCTGCAATCGGATCTGTTTAAAGTGATGATGCAGCCTAAGATGGAGCATGCTTGCCTAGAAGATGCCTATTCATTCTTGTCTAGAAAGTTCCTATATTCAAAGTGGAGGGGTAAAGTGATGCCGAAATCTCAACTGAGTTTTAACTTATATGTAACGAAAACTGGAAGAATATTTAGAATAAGAAGTATTCTTTTTGTAACTGTCGCAAGAGATGAGGCGCATTTTCCTTAACGTTGTTAATTAATGTGACACGGAAAATATACTAGTTAATTAAGTGACAAATGTGTGTAACGATTAACAGATGTGACGTGAATCTCGTGTGTACTCCCCTTTAATCACCAAACAACCGCGACTGCAGAATAAGGAAGTTTGCGTTTACAAATAGGGACACAACACAGAAAATATTTGACAACGAGCTCCGTTTATTGTATCGCGAACGTTTACTTAATAACCATGTAGTGACCAAGTATTATATTATAACTGTGGTTGACTCCAATTAAATAATATTTGCCCAAGTTACATTCTGTATTTATTCACTGTTGTTACAATAATTCTAAAACGCTGTAAACACAAACTCGTATCAAATCACTCCATCGCCGTCTAGAATCGTTGAGAGCTCTGCACTTGATATTATAGACTAGTACCTAACACCTGGGTCCTGGAACACACAATCTAGCTAGGTAGTTCCAATCTCGAAAAAGAAGCTAACCGCCGACTCCAACTTAGCTGGGTAGCGTTTGGGAGGCTATGAAATGTCTTCTCATACAACTCAGTGCTTGAATACCTATTTGCTAGTAATCGTTGAGAGTTCTACACTCGACATAATAGACAAGTAATTACCTGGAACACACAGCTGAGTAGTTTTTGGGAAGCTTTGAAATGTCTTCGCATCCAAAATTACTCAGTGCTTGAATACTAAAGCCCTCGAATAGTGCGTGTTGCCAGTATGACATATATGGATCTAAGACATGGTCGCAAACTATGGGCTTCATAAGGAAGCTAAGAGTCACTCAGCGAGCGATGGAGAGGGCTATACTTGGAGTGATTAAATCAAAAGAAGATCCGTAGAAGAACCAAACTAACCCAAAACCTCAACCAGTTGGGAAGCTAAAATGGTAATGTAAAGGGAACATAGTTTGATGAATCGATAGTAGGTAAAATAGGTCTTTTCCACAGTTTCCACAGAACAAGCTCCTGTGCCGTTTGGGTCCAGCAGCTCCCAGCTACTCGATTCTATCCAAGCCATCTCTTTATCTAGTGACCGTCTCAATCGACCTTCGAATTTGAAACTATGGAACTCTGTAGTTCCAAAGTTTCATATTCGATAGAAAAGCTTTCGTACACTCGTACCTTTATTTTGAAGATGGCACACGTCGATGGTGATTAATATTTGTCTGGTACAAAAACAATTTTCGAGAACCCTGCTATGAGATAGTGATGTGTTTATAACCTACCTACTCAATGTTATCTGTACTTAGGTATGACTTTGCGACAATCAACCTTTGATCGTGTCTCGAGTGTTTATTTTGTTTGCATTTTTTTTAAAACACCTATCTTGTAAGTAGTAACTAATGGGGGTCTATAAAATGTGTGAAAACTGCGCTTGTTGAGATGCGATTTCCATAGAAAAGTAGAATAGAGATCAAGTTAGCGAAACCTGATGACAGAGTCACAGCTGCTAGCGATATCTTGTCTGTTTGTAGAATCGATCACCAGGCATATCCAAGAGACAGACTTTTGTTAGTTGGTAAAGGAAAAATCTCATAATTTTTTATTTATTTATTTATCTTACAAATTCCACAATTGACAATCAAAAAGTGTACAATAGTACCTTTGAATAAATGATTTGAATTTAAGTTTGAGTTGAGTTACCTATGGTAAAGTCCAAGAGGTCCAAAAATTCGTCCACTCATCCGCGTGGATTTATATAATATTCTCTAACAACAATTCTCCGGGATGAAAAGTAGCTTACCTACATCCGTCTCTGGAACGCAAGCTATCTCTCTTTACTGCACCAAATTTTGTCAAAATCAGTGAAAAAAATCTAGTCAAAGTTAGAGTTGCCTGGGATCGAGCCCTGGACCTTCAACGGAGGGCTAACGTCTTAACCACTACGCTATAACCGCTCCAGGATACCTAGGTAGGTTTTGTATATATGTAAGTACCTAATTAGTCTGTGCAACTGTTGTGCGAGTTAGCCGAAGCAAGCACACAAACGACTGTCAACACTCGAAGGAGCGATGACTCGGTGCCCACTGCCGCCACCACACCGCACGCCGCACACCGCCTTGAACTGGACGTGGTTTTGTTTGTTTGTCATTTTGAATCGTACTTGCATATCACTTTTAATGTGATTGTGACCGTGGGACAGTATTTTTAGTGTTCCGTGTTTGAAACATAAAGTCGGGCACATAGGTCTGAAAAACCGATAGATGTTGGGGCCCCAAGGTGCTACATTAGTGAATAAAATCCTCGCATCGGAAAGTGTAGCTTGGGACGACCCCTACTAGGTGGATAGACGATTTCAAACGAGCCGTAGGGAGCCACTGTATATTCAGGTGGTGCACGACCATGGCGATTGGAAGATCCTGCAAGAAACCTATGTCCAGCAGATGACCTCTATCACTTGATGATGATGGTGATCCTATCGGTGGATGATGATGATGTAGTTGTATTTACTCAGCGCCGACTACCTTTACCTTTATTTTGTTTTCTCTTACTACATCGTAATCTACTATTTGGAAGGTAGTCTCGTATGACATGGAACCTTTCAAATTGTATGCGTAACATTACGTTTATTATTTACGATATTTATGCAATAAATAATAAAAAAATCTTAGCCATAAAATAAGTCTTATGAATGTTGACATCGACACGCATGTAAGTAATTGATATCCGTAGATAAGTCCGAAGATCCGACCTCACTTCACAAAACCGCGCATAAAGCGAGATTATTCTCCGGATACATACAAATATTTCACGCGATAAGCGTTGAACAAACAAACGTATGAATAAAGTTTCTAGTAAATTAGGTATTTATATAAAAAATTATGCCCGCTTCTTTTGGTTCCTGAGATAATCTCTTGTAATCGCTAGATTATCTCCGCCCGCGCGACATCCCATTGCTTTGGATTGTAAACGTTAGGGTGACCAAACAATTCACTTTCATCGGATGGTCTTGATGTTTGTGGACTAAGATAATAATAAATGTCTGCACTCACATCGTTACAGGTGCTAATAACATAGGATAATGACAAGAAATATAATAAAAAAAAAAAACAGTGTGTCAAAGGACTCGACAAAACAGATGTTTAAAATTAAGAATCTTTTTTCGACTAACATACATCGCAATATTTTATTGGTGTGGATGCGGATTAACACTTCTGTTTAACGTAAAAAATTCAACATTATAATTTTTCTATACTGTAAAAAAGACGTAACCTTAATTATATCTGGGGAAACCCATTCACCAAATATATTATTAAACTTCAGGGGAAAGCTCATGCAATTGTATTTTTAAAAGAGAGTAAAAATTCGCACGCTTGTTTGAGTAACTCAAACGCGTAGCGACTAGCGACACAGACTACATATATATTGACGTGGGATTAACGCACCTTTTGGCACCTTCGATCGTGCTTCAAAAAATTGCCACCGTTACTAGGGTTGCTTTTTACATATACATAAAATATAAAATACTCTGACAAGATTTATCAGAGTACATGGGAAAAGGCTGCCACTACTAATTACTTATACATAGGTATTTATTTTGTCAATTTCATTCAGTTTCAGTGAACAACACAAATTGCTTTGTCTCGATTCCCTTAACTACAACTGGCAACACTATTCGTAGCGTGTTTGTAATGAAATAATATTACATTAAAATTTTATTATTATTTGGGAAGCACCATATTATGATAAAGGAATGCGTGTGATTAGAAAGTGGCATGCTTTCTGGCGCGTCGATTACGTTTGATATCGACCAGATATCGACCAAAATTAAAAGGTGCGAGATCATTGATTGATCCCTTACAAATATGGAATATATTAATTTTAATTTAGATTTACCCATTACCTTTTTCCTGCGGTTTTCCATGTGCGTATTTTTGTGAGTAAATTTGATTTGAAATCCAAAAATTAAGAGCCTATTTTATGAAGGTATCATAGAGATTCAAATTCGGAAAATGCTGCGGCGTTTTGGTACATAATTTTTTACCATACCAAAACCAAAGTTGCCATACCAAATCCGATGCCTTGAATTAATAATAGTCGGTATATTGTTGCAAGGCCGGCGGACGGATAAAATTGTTGTATATAGCCCATAGTAGGAAACAGTAGAAAACACAATTGGATATATACTCATCGCTATATAGATTGCATACATATATTATATATCTATCTAAGATTTTCTGTGTATTGTGAGTTGAAACTACCCATCTATTCAACAGTGAAATCCCTTCAAAATCTGCTCATTTAAATTCAATAAACAAACAGACGCATCTTGAATAGCTTAACATTATTATAAAATGATCTTATAAATGCGTTAACTCCCTGTTCACTCGATCTCGACTCCGCGTTACACTGGCTCCGAGCTTGTACTGAATAAATTATTGTCAATACGTTTTTTTATTGTTTTATTGGTATACTTTTATAAAAGTTCGAGAGGCTTTGGTATTACCATTATATGGGAAAGTTATGGTGCAACATGGTGTTTTATGTTTGAAAACACCTATTAGGAATCCTAACGACGGAGTTCCTAAAGAGTAATATCACATCATATCGATCAAAACATTTTGGAGTAGACCAATCGTAACGGGCCGCCATTTTTTGAAGCACGCTCGTATGTGTCAAAAGATGCGTGAACTCCATACCAATATCGATGTAGTCTGTGTCGCTACGCATATCTACCATAGGTATACGTGTCACAGGCAATCGTAATAATTAACCTTCACTTTTAAAAATACAATAATTGTATGGACCTTTTAGAAATCAGAGTCTAGAGATCTAGACCTCTACGTTATGTAGTATTATTTTATGAGGTAGATAAAGATTGTATCTTTATTATTTATCATTAATATTCTAGTGTATAATTTGTATGAGCCATATTTTATACTATGATGATATTTTAATGACATTAATGTATCAAAGATATTTGATACCGAAACGTTTATCGATATTATATTAATATATTATGTCATGAAAAAGCTAGTATCTATATTTTACAATCTGCAGTAAATATGTTTTGGAACTTGTTTGTAAATTGATATGTTCATAAATTTGAAAACTATAGTAAAATTGTTAATTCGATAAATTAAAAATGGCATTTATGTGTGCTGTTAGAACTCTACTTGTTCAAGAGAAGAACAAATCTGGTTTAATATTATAAAACTTTTGAAAAGATAAAGAAAAGTTACATTGTATGAAGTTTTCTAATATTCTGAACACAAACAACAAATATATACGTACGTAGGTATGTTACTTGTTATTGTAGGTTGAATTTCTGTAAAGTTTTATTCTTCTCTATGCAAGTTTTATCCATGTATTTATTATCATTTATCCACTTATACATGAAGGAAATACCCAATAATTGTTTATTATAGTTACAAGTAATTTTAAGCAAATAAAAGCTTTGTTATCTATTGTAACCATGCATTGTTAGAACTCTTGTACGATTGCACAATGCATTTTATATACTTCGAACATTTGGAGATTTTATAGCACGTCAGTCTCATCCGTTTATTGAGTTTTTACTGATCTTTAATATTACTAATAAATGTTTAATTTATTACTCGCTCACTAATACACCATTTCATTCATTTTATGATTTCGGAGTCGAAATTTATGTCTTTGGGCCATCCGTAATTTGATTTGGTTGAATATGAAATTAAAGCGACATTACATTTTTATTGTGTTTGGCTGTTTAGCATAACGTATAGATGGGTAATGAGGGAAACTGAAAAGAATGTGTGAATACCGTATTCGTAAATTTACGGCCGATTTTATTTATTAGTGCTGTATACTTACCTACTGCATCATACACGTGGATGTACGAAAGATCTCAGAAGCAGAAGGTTTGGAATTCCGGTCAATTGAGTGTCAAGCTGCATCTTAAGTGTTTTGTAGAGCGAAACAAACTGGGCTTTTTCTTTTCTTTGGCACGATTTTGTGACATTTTTTATCTACAATCTGATACTGAAATGCGGTGGAGCTGACCAATATATTGTTAGAACAATAGTATCTACAAAAAAGGGGGCTATTCGTATGGATTGTGCTACCTGATAAAAACTCATGTAGTTGACCCCTAAGTTTTTGCTAGGGTTCTGGTTACACCTTGTACTAGTAGGTATATACCTACACATGAAATCAATTAACTTTTATAATATATAGGTATACCTTTATATGTCGTGTTATCTTAGTTGCGATCCAAGTTTCTAATTCAGGGAGCTGTTTATTCAAATCGTTGTGACCCCCGCCTTATGTTAATTTTACTGATGCCAATTAAATTGTTAACAATGGCGTAGTAAAGCCGCGGGTACATTCAAGCGGACCGGTTTGGCACAAGCTCATTGCATTTACGTCTTTATCAAATTGTATGGGGTGCCTCGAGTTTGCACAGAAAAATCTTAAATGTATTTTATATTTAAAACCTTCAGTAGAACAGAATAACGATTGTAGTTGTGTGCACATTTCTAAAGGTAAACGATATCGTTTACTTGGGTACGTCACAATAAAGATTTTAATATGCATTAGATCTAAACAAACAGTTTCAGATCTGTGATTCTATTGTCGAATAAAGTAATTATGTAGGGAAGTTTGATCAAGGAATGGGATCTTTTAAGCTTTTTGAAATAAAAGCTTTAACTTTGTTTTAGAACTGAAAGGGTAACATTTAATTTAGTAGCTAGATTGAGTGTAGGTACCAACCTAAAAAGAAAACAAATCTTAAAGAAATTTGAATACACACCAAAGTAAAGAGCGACTTGCTTTTTTTTTAAATCTTTCAAAAAAATCTGCTAAATATTAACAAAAGTGGTTAGAGATTGGAACGAAATATGTAACAATTTCAATTTACCTACTAGATAATTATAAGTCGCGGCGATTACACAAAAGATAATTATTATAATAGTAAAGGGCACATTATTTTTTAATTGACATTACATTAATAAGTTACATAATATTCCTATAATGAACAAATGCTTTTAAATTTTTATAGTAGACAATAATAATAAATGTATTTTGACTGTGAAGCTTTTACGTCTAGAAAGACGCGCGTCTATAAAATCAAACCATATAAAACGACAGTTTGGTTAACAAACGATAAAGAACATCAATCAAACATTAGTATTGAGCTCTGGTCATATAAAACGCGTAACGGCAACGATGTATGACGACAATGTCTCCAGCTTCTTGGCTCCTAGAAGTTACAGTAACACCAGCGATCTCTGTGTACTACAATCGTTTTAAAGCGCGTTGTAAGCCTTTGCATAGAATTTGATGATATTATCGATATCAGTCGGTACCGGTCATCGATTTTGGAAGCGTCACCCATACCGGTACTAAGTTTGACAGTTTTGTGTCACATGATATTTTTTTTTCTAAATAGGCGTTCTAAATATTATTTTTATTTTTTATTCATTTAGTAATAGACTTAATTTAAAGAGAAACATTTTTCACCATTTTTTATAGACTAAAGCACGAGATAAAAAACAGACTGGTGTTTGGAATTTTGCAGCCCAAATAGACCGTAGTCTGTGCTAGGGCTGACAAAAAGAAAAAAAGATTAATTATATGTGGTAATGTAAGAAAAGGTATGAAAGCTATCACACTGCGCCATGGGAGTCCATTTGTTGTCGCATACCAAATGTCGCATCGAGCTGCGCGATTCAAGCGTAACATTACAAAGATTTGATTGCGGTTTCCGAGCTTAGTGTTAGTTCGCCTAACTTGGCCTCACAAAGAACACTCACAGTGGCAGTTAGCAAAATACGGCTGCAGAGGACTGCTTTTTGAGAGGCATTTGAAGATGTAGATGCGCGACAGATATCATAGTGTATGTGGTTCCTCAGTAGATGGTCGCAACCGTAACTCGTTGTGTTTGACCAGGTCTTATTATAAAGTTACACCCCGTTGTGGTGACGGTGGGGAATCGATACAACAGTGTGGGGAGGAAATAAAAACGGGTATCGCTTCCGATTTTGCCCTCGGTCCCCTGAATGAAGCTTGATAATGCCAAATTAAATGCTATGAAAAATGTTCGGATGCACCGCGACTAGGGTTGGCAACTTATCACTACCAATATTATAAATGCGAATGTGTGTTTGTTTATTAGTTTGCCCGCTAAATTTAGGTTTAGAATGAGCAGTCTATTACGTAGTACTATATAAAGATCGTTCGAGTTGTTTAGTTAATTAATTTAAGTTAATTTTTATCTTCACTTTAGGTAGATATATTCCCATACATACTATTGCATATTTCAAAGCAAGTTACATTATTATGCTGAAAATTAGATCTTAAAATATTTTTTTGTCCCTGCAGAGACTATTTATTTACTTGTACTTTATTGTTTATGACTTGCATTTTAAGTTTATATACCCAGCAAAAAAAAAAAGCGGAAGTTGTCAAGTAGCAACCCTACGGTTGCGATTGTGGTGCCAATTTGTGAAACCGTTGAATAGAGGCATTGAAATAATGTTACAGGTCTACATCTATCATTCTATTATTACTTACTTTAAATTCCCCAACATACAATTCACAAGCAAAATACGATTCAAACACATCTGTCTAGCCTATTATATTGTTTGTCTATTTAATGCATTCGTTGACAAATGTTTATATTTTCAGACTATCATATATTTTCTTTATTTCTACTACTAGCTGATACATCCCGATTTCGCTCGTGTGGAATTTTTGAAAAATGATGGTTTTTCTCACTTTTCATCCCCTATTTAAATCCCTTAAGGGTAGAATTTCCGATAATCCTTTCTTAGTGATCCGCCTGCCTCATAAAAGAAACTTATCTTCTGTCAAAATTCCAAGTTTCAAGCCCAAGCAGTTTAGCCTCAGATACATTGATAGATCACTCTGTCAGGCCAAATCTTTTTATGTATAGATTTAAGAATTCCGACTCACACTTGACTGATTTCCATTCATTATTTATCTTGTATTGTTTTTTATTAGCATCTAGCACGGTATTTTTATTACATGAGAGCAACAAATCACGCGTGTTCGCGAATCAATTTGTTTTGCGTCAGCGATATGATGGATCGCGCGCACGCGGCACTACCCTCCACTATCGGAGGATTTGGGGCGTGAAGGGTAAATGAATAAATTAATAAAGGCCCGAAAATCTGCAGCTGTGTGCTTGCATCTGTGATGCGATTTCATACTCGTATTGGCAGTTCATCAGTTCATATTCAAAACTCAAACTCAAAGCATTTATTCAATTTGGGTACACTTTTTGATTGTCAATTGTGAAAAGTAAGATAATGATGTTAACAGGGCTCTCTCCGTCACTCGTTTCATACAATCGTAGTTCCAATTTCATTTGAATACTAAGCAACCAAAGTTCATGAAATTTTGCAGACATATTCTAGAAACTAATATCTGTGTCTGTGGTATTTTAGATTTTTCTAAAAATATGTAGTTTTAAAATTACAGGGGCTCAAAGATTTGTATGAGAATTTTTAAGACCGCTTAACTTTGAAACCGAATATTTTAACAGAAATCTGGAAAACCACAGACATAGATATTAGTTTCTAGAATATGTTTGCAAAATTTCATGGACTTTGGTTGCTTAATATTCAAATGAAATTGGAACTACGATTGTATGAAACGAGTGACGGAGAGAGCCCTCCTAATGGTTGATCACTAATAGCGTAAACTTAAAATTGAAGCTACGAGGGTTCCAAACGCACCCATCTGAGAAGAAGCCCATAAATCTTCTACTTATATGTATAAAAGGGAAAGCTGACTAACTGACTGACTGATCTATCAATTCTCAGCTCAAACTACATACAGAACGGATCGGACTGAAATTGGCATTTAACATTTAGCAGATAGATATTATGATGTACCCAAAGGATACATATTTAAAAATTCTACCCCTAAGGGGGCAAAATAGGGGTTTGAAATGTGTGTACTTAGTCCATGCGGACGTAGTCGCATATAGGCAATAGGTACAGTTTGAACATAAGCAGCAAAAAATGAAAAAGGATGTTAAAAACCTTCGATTTAATCTGAAGTCAAGAAACAAAGTGTTACTATTTATCATGAATTTATGTTGACATCAAAAGCGATCCGGCAATCAGAAACTATTAATAAATAAAAATTGGTAAAGCGAGAGTGCTACGATAAAGGGTTCCGTAGTCTTTTTGACATACTTTTATATTGACTTATAATTCTGTCTTCAATCTCGCAATATCTTCTATCTCAGTAACATTTCAATCAACTCAAAATTTGAATTTGCTATGTGGCCATGCATTTCTGAAACTATTATGCAAAAGTAATAAAATTGGGGTAAAAGTTATTTTGATATCTATGGAGTAATATTAAACTAGAAAAGAAAACTTGCTACACTTAGATTAGATAAACAATAAGTAATTAATATTTAACAAGCAGCAAAAACAATGACCGAAAAAAATAAAAACACATGAAACTCAACTACAACTGGTCAACTAGGTTAACTTTTTAAAAATAGGAATAGAATTAGCGATTCAAAAAATTACGTCTCTCCGTTACGCCGTGATTGAAGGAAAATCCACCAACAAAATAAATACGCTTTCGCATTTACTCGTTCTTAATAAGATTACGGAACCCTAAAAATGTTTTTGATTTTGGCGCAAGCCGGTAAGGCTGTAAATAATATAGCAAACGATCCGCTTATCTGAGATCTGAGTTTAAATGGCTGTCACAGGCCGGTATCGGATTTCTGTTTATTACTATAGACGGTAGCTAAGCTGCCCAACGAGTGAGATGTTCGCAAGATCTCCGATAGCAAGGTAATCATTTATCCATTGAACACACGCGTGTCTGTATACGCAACGTGTTTGCGTGCGTAAAAAGGTGATTTTCGCACCGATGATACGCGCCACAACACAGTTGGAGGGGTTTCTAGGATATCATAAAGTACAGTTACTCTGACTCTTAATATTATAATTTCTACCGGCGCACGATGTCGCATCAACATTTTTTTTTCAATAAGTACTCATTTTTTAAATCTCTTTAATACAAACATTTTGTCTAAAATGTTCGTCCGCGTGGATTTAGCTTGTTGAAAATCCCGTGGGAACTCTTTGATTTTCCGGGATAAAAAGAAGCCATATATCTGTCTCCAGGATGCAACCTGTCTCTGAACTAAATAGATAATGTCCTCGACTTATGTCCACGTGGATTAAGGTTTTTTAAGAGTCCCATCGGAACTCTCTGATTTAACGAGACGAAAAGTAGCTTAAATGTTCGCCTGGAGTGCAAATTATCTGAACTATCTCTGCATCAAATTTCGTCGAAACCAGTTAAATGATGGACCGACAAAAGTTAGTAGACAGAATATAGACCAGCATATTGTCGCGTTTGTAATAATATGTATTAGTATGAATGGAAGCTATCCCTGTACTTACCTCGAAATCGGTTTAACGGATGGGTCGTGAAAAGCTAACAGACAGGCAGCTACATTTTCGCATTTATAATATTAGTATGGACATAGATATAATGGATGGTATGGATTACGTATAGTACCTATAAATAAATAATGTTGCTTGGTAGAAAATAATTTTATCATGTAAAAAGAATACTAATAAAATAGAAAGTCGCAGCTTAACTTCAGCTCGAAAATAACTTTTGCATGAAACAATGCCTGAAACAATTTGAATACCTACTGCAATAATTTGAATACTGTTTACAGTTGTAGGTACGGCCCTATACAGATTAGTATCTAAGAACCTTCAGGCCTTGGAATTTTTATGCAAGCATGAATAAAACATCGCACAAGTCACCTCAATATTCAACCTTTTTACAATGTTCTAGTTGGGCTTTCCAAATCATGACAGACAACATAAATTATAATCAAAGTTATAATACAAGGTAACCAAATATGTGAGACACGCATCTGAATTACTTATATTTATCATAATTATCATCAAAATCGATTTATGTACCGGCATAGTCACATATCAGAAAGAGCATAGTCGACGTCAAATATGAACTTAATAATCGTAAACCTTTTGATATAACGTATAATATTGATCGTTTATTAACATGTCCGCATTTACGAAATTTCAGCGGGCGTTTTGATTATTACCTGCGTGTTTGTTTGATTTACATTTTTATGTCACCAATAAATCTAATGGATCTATGGTCTGGGATGGTATTTCCCTGATATTAAATGCTTAATATGAGTACTATGTGGCATTGTTTGTGATGATAAAAGGAGGGCCCGGGCACCTGGGGTTTGATCCAAATTACGCCCTTCTAACTTATCGGAGTTATATGATTTTAAGCAATTAAATATCACTTGCTTTAAACGCTGAAGGAAAATATCATAAAGAAACCTGCCTCCTTGAAAGTTTATCAAATTGTTCTAAAGGTTTATGAGGTCTGTCAATGCAAATCTATGTCTTATAATAATGCCCTAAACTCCTCATATTCAGAAATGAGACCTGTGCGCCATAGTGCGTAGTGGTTTACGATGGGTTGAAGATAATGATGATGAGGATTTGTGAGACACGTCCTCTTCACTGTAGGGCGGATCTATTTTTTTTTTAATATTTACAAACTAGCGCTTGGCTCCAATCAAACCTGCTAGCAAGTAATGATGCAGCCCAAGATGGAACGCGCTTGCCTAGAAGTTGCCTATTCACTCTTGACTTGAAGGTACCCATATCCTAGCGGTTTGGATTAGAAACGAGGAAGCAAATCGCTTCGTACGTGTCCAGGGAATTTCTGCTACGTACGGATGCGTGTAATTTTACTAAAAACAACTATAAATAGGTATACTATGAACACCTCTGTGTGTTTACAGCACGTAGATAACTGACAAACAACACTGCGACAAACATTGTTAGCAGTTCCTGCGAGTTGCGAACGCAGTCACATCCTGTGGCTTACTACAGATCCTTGTTTGTTGCGAACTAGGTTACCAACACCGACGACTGATACTAGCTTTCATAGTTTACATTTTGTATCAACCTTTACAATGAGTTTATCTGAATGCTGTTGTCCTGACGAAATTCAACCACGGCAACCAACACGACAAAGACTAGTCAACTGCCCACAAGTGTGTGAGCAAACAGGTGCACTCTCATAGTCTGATAGGACAGTAATCCAACACGACCGGAGAAATATCAGGCACGGAACACTGAAATGCCTGTTGCGTCTAGAATTGTATAGTTAAGTCCTTGGATTAAGTCATGATAATTTTTAACATGTGGCAAGTGGGTTCGACAAATATGCCGTGTTTAAGGCCAAGTTTTGTAAAAAAAAAGTTTGATAAAAACTCATACCAATTATTATATTAATTAAAATGAATATTTTTTAGACTTCTCTCTTTATTTGCCACAAAACCTTTCTTTGTGCCTTTCAAGATTTGTACGTTAGTGCAAAGAGAAGCTTCGACGACGCGACATTTTGTATGAAAATACGCATTAAATAGCTGTAACTTCTTATTGAGTAAACTAAAACCTTCAAATTAAAAAAACTTAAAACAAAAATTAGAGGCCATTGACCTTAGAACCTATCCATTATTTTTAACTTAATTACTCAAATCGTTTTGAGAGAAAGGGCTTTGACACGTAGACAGATGAACAGACATGCAGAGTGACAAACTAACAGACAGAAGGACAACAAAGTGATTCTATAAGGGTCTCGCTTTTCTATTGTAAGGTACTTAACCAGCAAGGTTGTCATGTAAATTCATAAATAACACGGTTCAATTGAATTTTCCTACTTATTCGTATGAATAACTTGATATTCTACGTATTAATTCATGAATTTTATTGAAATAAGGTTAAATATAAAGTATCTAATTCTGTAGCAATAACAAGGAAATTCGTCAACTATAAAATAAATAATTGATGATTCAGTTTTAATAGAAAATGAATGCCAATACGTTGTAAAATGATATTAATAATTTCAATAATTTAAATTTAGGTTATTGTAAACGTATCTAAAGTAAACCTGCTTATTATTTAAAATAGTAGTTATGACAAAGAAAGATTGATTTTTTTATAATGACGTTTTTGTTAAAGAAGACTATTTGCCTCGCAAATTATATGTTTTGGTTAGCTCTCAGTTGGATTAAAAAAGTGTACCTACATAATTATAAGATAAGTACTTACTTTAAGTATAGACTGGTTTCAGTCAAAGAATTCAGTTAAAAACGCTAAGTAAGTATGCCAAATGTGTAGCCGGGAGATCGCTCAGGTTTCTGGTAAATCAACAATCTCAGCTCTATGTCTTAGGTTTAGAAAATGATTAAGTTTATACCCCTAATGACTGTCAAGTTTAAGGCCATCTTTATTAAATAAATAGATATAATTTATATTGGTAAAGATGTTATTGTACTTAATTGCCACTCTACCAAAAATTCACCCATAAATAGGTACCTATTCATCCCTTCAGGTTATCCCTAACAGTGACAATGCATTTCCGAGCAAAAAACGAATGATCTACATAACAATAAATGCCTATTTAATTTCACACCAGAACAATGGTCGTGCGAGCGTGCAAAAATTCCTACCTCAACAATAAGTAATATGCATTTATTGCTACGTAGGCAACCCCTTGCGTAGTACTGTGTCGAGTGTGGAACTGAACAAACACTTACTCTACGTTCAAATGCGGTCTCTAAGTTTTACTTAGTTTATTTATTTTAAAGTGAATATAAGTTTAGGCAAATTAAAAAAACTTTATTCGTACGATCCAACTTGAACATTTTTAACCCCCGACCAAAAAGAGGAGTGTTATAAGTTTGACGTCTGTATCTGTGTATCTGTCTGTGGCATCGTAGCTCCTAAACGAATGGACCGATTTTAATTTAGTTTGTTTGAAAAGTGGCTCGATCGAGAGTGTTCTTAGGTATTATCGAAGAAAATCGGTTCAACCGTTTGAAAGTTATCAGCTCTTTTCCAGTTTTCTTATAGAGGTTTTTGTGTCGGGGGTTTTTAAATTTTAAGTTATAGGTAAAGCCACTTTTCGAAAAACGGCGTAAAAACCGGCAAGCAGAATGAATTGATGCTTAAGATATCCTGTTTTCCGGGTGTGAAAATCAACCTGTAAAATTGTCATAGTGTTAATAAAAGTGGTGAATTAACAATGTTCCTGGATGCGTCACCGGTCGACGGAGCTGTAGGGCGACCGGTCGGGGCGAAAGTCGGCTCCGGCCTCACAGTGCGAACACGGCACATAATACCTCGCCACAGTCTCATCTAAGCCACAGCTATGCGCACATCCTCCCCATCATAGCCGAAAATTCCTCATTCGCATTCCAGACTCGCGACGCGGCGCGAAACTCAGTGCGAGAGATCGCGAATTTTCCCCCTAACAATTTTTCCTTCGAACTTTTACGCGAACATTTTTATAGTTGCAGTCGGCGGCAAACGGGTAAAGTTGAGTGTTTGTGTCTGTAAAGTGTTTTGCTTACCGCTTCTGAGATTTTTTGATTTGTGTACCGTGTTACCGAAACATTATGTTGATGTGAAGTGTGATTTTTTGATTTGTGCCCAATTTTATTTTGGATTTTTTTCGCTCCGGAATTTTTGGTTGGTTGCCACTTTATGCCATTTTATTTTATCTTTTTAGATGTAATTTATTCTTAATGATAGACTACTATTATATATTTTAAGTTTGTTCTCGTTGATTATAAGGAAAATCTTCGTAGTAGTTATAAGTTATAGTTGTGTAAATAAATTAAATCAATTTACTTAGTATCAACTTATCAAGTTACTTAAGTACTGAATAATTCCGCGTAATCAATCAGGAGTTCATTAATTTCCTTCGACAAATGCTATCATTCCGTATTAACGGGTTTCTGACGACTTGGAAAATATAATTGCGGCCGAACGCGCGGTGATACCTCGATTAATTTATGATATAATTTGTATATAAAAACTGAAGTAAATATATTAAACGTATGTATGTTTGCCAAGCTATATCAAATTTACTGTACCAAATTACTAAATGCACTATAAATGGACTTACTTTGTGCTTATTTACCGAATCTTTATTATAGTAGCCGAATTAGCGGTTTACGAAACTACCGTTTAAGTATGTAGACACAGACAATATTTTTCCGTCGAATAAAGTGTAATTTATATAAAACTAGATAATGTCTGCGAGTTTGCCCGCGTGGATTTAGGTTTTTAAAATCCCATGGGAAATCTTTGATTTTCTTTAAAAAAAAATAGCCTGTGTCCAAAAATCTGTACGAAGTTTATCAAAATTGGTTAAACGGATAGTGAAGAAACCGTGAAAAGGTAGGTAGCAGGTAGACAGCCTGTCAGGCTGAGATAGACAGACAGACAGACATACTTTCATATTTATAATATTAAGACTGAATAGGTAAATAATAGTAAGTCAGTATATTAGTATAGAGTATGGATTTGAATGCTTAGTTTTTAAAATTTGTGTTTCTTTGATTTGATGAGGGTTTGTATTAAAATCTAAGTTGTACCTACTAAGTTGATTGGGTACGTAGATATCATTTACATGATATTTAATGTGCTTTATCTTTTACAAGAAACCTTACTAGGTATGGCTGGTAACCCTACTAGGTAGGTAGAGACTAGGGAGCATATTTAATTCAAAATTAAACTCTTTTATTATTAAATCTTTAACTTTCAATAATTAAACAATTTTTAAGCATAACTATACCCTTTTTTACTTATTGAATTTTTCTAAAAGAAGTAATTAAAGAATATGTAACTACATACCTATTATTCCGTAAGCAGACACCTAGACCACGGTAATGGTATGTACAGTATTCCAACTTCATACAAACGGACGAAACGCGAGCTATACCTACGCACCTCGATGTCGGCAGGCGCTCGACATGCAGACAGTCGCGATTGTGCCGCAGTGACGAACGGGCGGTGTTTTGTTTTTCTAACAATAACCGCGCGATTTTTTCGTTGTATGTGAAACCCGATCAAAGAAGCCACAATTTCAGCTCAGAATGTCGGTATTTAAGGTACCGGGACTACATTAAGATTAATTCGCAAACTTTTTTGATTGTACCCAGCGATGATTTTGTGGAATATATACAAAAAATGGAGAAAATGTTGCGAACTTCATTTAAAACCAAATATATAAATTGTAAAGTAGCTGCAGGTGTCTATAACCAAGTAAAAGATATTTATTTCTTTTTCTCTATCTTGCCCATGTTCCCCAAAACAATTTTTGATTAAAAGCTTTATAGGGATGCGGATTTTTTAACCTTTAAAATTTAATAATTCGTAACGTTCGTTTAATTTCCTACGTCTCAGTCGAGGCGCAAATATTTTTCGGTCTCAAATCATAAGACCGATTTGTTATTCAATCATAAACATGGTTTTTTAATTAAATCTACCAATCAAAAAACAACACGCATTTTTATTGAACATTTCCTATGCAATTCACAAAGTATTTTATTTGTTTATATAAAAAGAGTATATTTACAATCACAAAACTAGATGGAAACACAAAGTAGGCAAGTGTAATTAAACTGCTGTAGGCGGGCAGCCCTATCGCATGTTTACGTACCGCGCAGCTGTAGGTATTTATTTCAAAGAAACGGCCGAGTTAGAATACTGTATAGATAATATTACCGTGCCTAGACCGACGGCTTAACGTATTCTATGTTATCAAGAACACACAGAAAAATTCTCACATGAAACAATTTTTTTATTAATATTTTTCTTATTAATATAATGTGAGGTAAGAGTAATTAATTCTCGACGAAACAGCCTAATGGGAGCAATTTTCTTCTATAAAAACTACTTTTTAAAGCAAATGAAAATACATATAAGTCAACAGGCGAGCACAAGACGTTAGGGTGCAAATTTTTAAGTTTTAATATCATAGAATATTGTTATCAATTTCTTATTTCCTAAATAAACTCTACTCCCTATCTACTTACTAAACTATTTATACCACCTGAGAAATATAATTAATTATACTAACTATCAGAAATAAAAACAATATTCGTAAAGTTATTTAATTACTAAATGAACACAATCAAGTTAAAACTGAAAACTTGAGCAATAACTGCGACATACGAGTAGGTACAATTACGGAACGGTAGGAAAGTTTATTTTGAACTGAAGCCAAAGGGGCGCCGATGAAGTATTTTAACTTACACTACTACGTAAGTCGTAAGTGGAGATAGGAAAATCTTTTGACATGAGTTTTCTTCAATAAAAGAAATTTTTGAAACCGCAGCACTACAAACCTTTTCTGAGTTTAATCCGAATTCATATGACTGAGGTGGTTGCTAGCTAAGGGTTTACTAAGGCGATTATGAAAAGTAACAAGTGTAAATTAAAAATTAATAACGCCCCCGACAAATGAAGGTTACAGTTACTAGAAAAGAGCTGACAAGCGGCTGAACCGATTTTCTTGGATTATAGCTAAGAACACTCTCGATCAAGCCACCTTTCAAACAAAAAAAAAACTAAATTAAAATCGGTTCATTAGTTTAGGAGCTACGATGCCACAGACAAGATACACAGATACACACGTCAAACTTATAACACCCCTCTTTTTGGGTCGGGGGTTAATAAAATATCATCACTATCATCATCGAGGTAGCTTACTCGTATGTCCCTGTAATTGACATAGGAAACTTTTTATCCCAGAAAATCACGTTCCCACAAGTTCGATAAAAAACTAAATCCAAGCGGACGAAGTCGCGGGCATCCTCTAGTGTATAATATGCTAGTTTCCAACATTTAATTCAAGCATAAACATAAGGCCCAGTCAGGGCAGCTCTTATTATATTACAAAATATTTTAAAAGCAGTGTCAGTCTGTCTGCTAATTTTTCGCAGCCCATCCGTTTAAATGATTTTGACGAAATTTGGTACAAAGATTGCTCGTATCACGGGGACATAGGCTAGATTTTCTCTCGGAAAATCAAAAGTTTCCACGGGATCTTTAAAAGTCCATACGTGTAAATGAGTGCGTCAAAATTTGGATCAGAGATACTCGTAGCTTGCTGGGGACGGATATAGGCTACGCGTGATTTTGTGCCACAAAATCACGCGGTCCAAGCCACGGGCATATCATCTAGTTACAATGTATTCGTTATTTAACCTGCTTATTAAATTCTTATTTAAACCGCACGTGCTGTGCTTAAAACATTTTTAATTAAATTAAAAATTTAAAATAACTATCACGAACTCATCAAATTTTCTAGGCTTAACCGAAAGAACTTTATGTGGCAAAAATTTGATTTTCCATGACTAAGAATATCGGCAGGCACCGTAATATTTTATTCATAGCTTTAGATGTTTTTTTTTTGACTGGAATGCTCGTAGATACTCACAAGTTATTAAAGATCAGCTGATAAAGCGACTTGGAAATTGATAGTAGTGTCACTGTTTAGCAACCATACAGTTGGGTAAAGGATAGCGGGGCCTAACTTGAATACATTTTCATACACTAGATGAGCTAATGAACGTCAAAGAACATCCGAGAAAATTTCTCATACCCATAATAATTGTAAGTTTATTTGTCGTTTAGGTGATAATGATTTTTAACAATATTTGAATAATTTTGTATGTTTAAACATTTACATATATATATTATGGTAAAAAGTCTTTGCTTGGCTTGGCTTGTGCCTTTTAAGCAGTGTATAAAGTTTAAAGTTGGTTGATGCAGACTGTATTTTTGCACTTAATTTTCTTTGTTCTGCTATTTGGTTCTCTGTTGGACACTTTTTCTGTTGATTTCATATTAGACAATATTTGGATTTAAAGTTACCTATTTATTAGAGCTGAATGGACATAATATCGTACTTTTCATACTTTGGAATTCACGAAAATTCAAACTTCAAAGTACTTAATGCAGATATGATGTTATCAGCACGCATTCCAAGTAGATACTGAAAATGCGTTGCGTACGTAGGAAAATTGCCATGAGGTTTTTTTATTTAGCAAAATACCATTAGTCTCGGCGATTTTATTTCGGTTTTCCTTTATTGCCAATAATTTTCAAGTAGTTATGTGTCTTTACTGCTTATATGATTGTATCAAAGACGTACAGTATTCTAGAGATGTAAAACCTCACAAACCAAACGACTTTAAACCGCGCCCGCGGCGCACGTTTTCTAAACCTCTGCCATGCTTCTTTCCAAATAAAATTGCCGTACTGTATGAATTGCTATGCGGTGAAATGGTACATTTTCCTTTACCCAAGCAATATTGCCTGCCGGCTGGCTTACGTAAGAATTCAATTTTGTATATAAAACGATGTTGCCGAACTAGGCCCCATGTTTACTAAAGAACTTATTTGTAATACGAATAACATTTAGGTCTGAAAACAAATAGGCTTTCCTTAGCCTGAGATAGGCGTATTCAATACAAAACACTTAAAAATATACAGCTTTTCTACAGCCTTACTGTAAGATAACTTAGAAATCTATCTCTAAGGTAAATTGTATAAAGCAAAATATTTACTATGTTTGTAAGATAATATCCTACTCGGCTAGGTAGCATTCGGGAAGCTATAAGATGTCTTCTCGTCCAAAATTCCTCAGTGCTTGAAGACCAAAGTCTACGAATAGTGCGTGTTGACAGTGTTAGGCATATGGACTGTGATATGGATCCGAGACATGATCGCTAACGATGGGCCTCATAAGAACGCTCAGAGTCATCACGCTCGCTCATAAGAGTGGGCGATGGAGAGAGCTATACTTGAAGTTTCTCTACGAGATCTAGTTACAAGTGTAAATTAAAAATTTATAACACCCCCGACAAGTGAAGGTTACTAGAAAAGAGCTGATAACTTTCAAACGGCTGAACCGATTTTCTTGGATTATAGCTAAGAACACTCTCGATCGAAGCCACCTTTCAAACAAAAAAAAATTAAATTAAAATCGGTTCATTAGTTTAGGAGCTACGATGCTACAGACAAATACACTGATACATAGATACACACGTCAAACTTATAACACCCCTCCTTTTTGGGTTGGGGGTTAAAAAGTGGAGAGATCCGTAGGAGAACCATATTAATTGACATACGAGTATACTTCAAAAGCTTGCGAAGCTGAAGTGGCAATGGGCAAGGTGCATAGGAGTTAGAATGGCAATCTTGCACCAGAAAGCACACCAGAAAGCCCTCTTAAGAGGGCTCTCTCCGTCACTCGTTTCATACAATCGTAGTTCCAATTTCATTTGAATATTAAGCAACCAAAGTCCATGAAATTTTGCAGACATATTCTAGAAACTAATAGCTATGTCTGTGGTTTTCCAGATTTCTGTTAAAATATTCGGTTTCAAAGTTACGCGGTCTTAAAAATTTACATACAAATCTTTGAGCCCCTGTAATTTTAAAACTACATATTTTTAGAAAAATCTAAAACACCACAGACACAGATATTAGTTTCCAGAATATGTCCGCAAAATTTAATGGACTTAGGTTGCTTAATATTCAAATGAAATTGGAACTACGATTGTATGAAGCGAGTGACGGAGAGAGCCCTGTTATGTTGACAGACGACATCAAACGAGTCGCAAGGAGCCTCTGGATTCAGGCGGCCCGAGACCGTGGCGTGTGGTATGAAAATCCCTACCAGTGACCTATTTTCCGCAGTGGACATCTATTGGTTGACGATGATGATTATAATGAAATTTATTTTTATAGGTCCATATCTAGACCTAATTTTATTTTTTTAATCAACGGTTTTCATTTGTGCAACGATTACAAATAAAAAAAAGGATTTTTGTTTTTAACGTATGTAATGAGTATTTTTAATTCTTATAAGTACAATTTTCCTTTAATTTATGGGGACCACTACAGTAAAATAAGGATGCTCTACTAAAAGTTAAAGACCAATATTATGTTTACCGAAAAATACCTAGGTACCTACCTACTTTCTTAAATAAGCCATAATTTACATCATTATAAATCGAGTTCAGTATCCGCTAACCCCGAAGAGCACGTATAGGTAGGTACCTACGTAAATAACACTACTATAAATTTAGGATCGCTGCTTTAAAATGGAGTTTAAAATTTCACCCCCATATATCCCGCGAAATGGTGTTATTGACTCGCGGGGATTTCGCGATTGTCGCCACGGAGACTGCGAACTGAAACTTTGTAACTTTTAGGTACCTGAACGCAAACATTCTTGCGTAGCACATCCATACTTAATATTATAAATGCGCAAGTGTGTCTGTCTGTCTGTCTGCTAACTTTTCACAGCCCAACAGTTAAACCGATTTTGATGTGGTACAGTGTTAGCTTACATCGCGGAGAGGCACCTTTTTATCCCGGAAAATCAAAGAGTTCCCACGGGATTCAAAAAGGCCTATCAATTATATTTATGAAAGGTACAGAGGTAGCTTGTAACCCAAAAACTGACATAGGCAGCCTTTTGGCCCGGAAAATCAAAGAGTTTTCACGGGATTTTTAAAAAATCTAAATACAACATCTAGTATACATATTTTTGAAAACGATGCAACGGCAATTTGTTCGACGAAAGAGGCCGATCACATTTGCAACCTGTACCTGACTGTAAAATTCTAGCTTGACACTTAATAATTTTCCTTTGACCAATTTGAAATGAATCTCCTTTTTCTTCTTGTACGCTATGTGGGGTCGGTACAACATCTTTTTCACTCCACTCACTTCTGTCACACGCCAACGTATTTTCCACCCCTTTTTAACAGGGCTCTCTCCGTCACTTGCTTCCACTCGCTTCATACAATCGTAGTTCCAATTTCATTTGAATATTAAGCAACCAAAGTCCATGAAATTTTGCAGACATATTCTAGAAACTAATATCTGTGTCTGTGGTGTTTTAGATTTTTCTAAAAATATGTAGTTTTAAAATTACAGGGGCTCAAAGATTTGTATGTAAATTTTTAAGACCGCGTAACTTTGAAACCGAATATTTTAACAGAAATCTGGAAAACCACAGACATAGATATTAGTTTCTAGAATATGTCTGCAAAATTTCATGGACTTTGGTTGCTTAATATTCAAATGAAATTGGAACTACGATTGTATGAAGCGAGTAGAAGCGAGTGACGGAGAGAGCCCTCTTAAACCCCAACCCAAAAAGAGGGGTGTTATAAGTTTGACGTGTGTATCTGTGTGTTTGTGTATCTGTCTGTGGCATCGTAGCTCCTAAACTAATAAACCGATTTTAAATTAGTTTTTTTGATTGAAAGGTGGCTTGATCATGAGTGTTCTTAGCTATAATTCAAGAAAATCGGTTCAGCCGTTTGAAAGTTATCAGCTCTTTTCTAGTTCCTTCACTTGTTGGGAGTGTTTTAAATTTTTAATTTACACTTGTAGTTTTCAACTTTATACACACATATCCTCTTTCACGCATTCTATCCACCTTTACTTTGGGTCTTGAAATTAATAAAAATCTTTTTTTTCGCATCCTTTCTTAAGGTCGCGCATTAAGTACCTATGTTAAACTATGTTGTATCGATGCATTGCGGAGCATGTTCTGTTATAACAAAAACCTGTAAATATCTAGATCAAATTACTTGTAAACAAAGTCATTCATGTAATGCTACATCTGCAAATATTGCATGTCACGTTTTATAGGTCTCAGGTTACCACTGGAATTTCTATAAAATTGCGTTTAATACGCATATACCGATCTACTGATAGGCATGTTTTTAGGGTTCTGTACTTCAAAAGAAAATGAAACCCTTATAGGATCTGTCTGCGTGTCTGTCTATTTGTCTGTCTGTTAGTCTGTCTGTCCCTCTGCCTGTCTGTCTGTCCGTCCGTCCGTAAATAAAATAGTCTATAAAATAGTAAATTCATTGGATTGAGCGACAAACCGCAACTTATAATAATACTCAAATCAACTTTGCAATGTTAACCTTTTGACTTTAAAGTAATAAGTTGATGGAATATTTTTGCAAAAAGCTATGTACGATTATTACATGACATTATAATGCCATCATAGTGTACCTACTAGTAATTTCTCGCTTCTATTTAACATGTTACTTCGAAGAAAAATCAAAGGTGATTAAGAGGTGATTGTGATTATAATTGTAATACGGCAAGGTTCAGCCGATCGATGGTCGAATACGAAAAAGTTGCATCAGTCATTGCTTCAGTCTAAATTGATGTGATTGGCTTTTATGGTATCTTTATTCAAAGGAGAGAGGAGAAGGTTCTCTTCTCTGCGACGACTGCCCCAAAATAGGAATGTAATATTTTCATGTATGAATGCTTATGTATGTTTCTTTATTCCACCATAACTTCTAAATACCGGAACGGATTTGGATGTATGGGGTATCAATAAAATCCTGACACTAGCTATAAATTTTTTGAAAAAAATTAAATGGCGACAGTATGGTCCCATCTTCAAATGTGAAAAAAATTATTTTTGGCAGGGCAGTCGTATTTTTAAACTTTTTAATTAGAACTTATTTTTACGTAATCAAGCCTCTACAGTCTGTCTTTCACATGCCCGTTTTTGTCAAAAGATAATTCAGTATGGTAGCGGCACAATACCTCCCATTATTTTCATCCTTCTAGTCGGGAATTTTCGCACATAATTCCGCAGTTAGTTCGCGGCATTCTGTAAGGCATTATTCAGCATAATGCTGTACTAACATTAATAATTTTATACTTCACTCAGCACTCTATTAAATTCCTAACTGCTATGAGCGACGAGCGTATTAAGTATACAATCTTGGATGATTTTGGTTACAGTGTAGCCTATTGTACCTACCTATTCTCGATATAATATGTGGGCACTTTCATTTTATAGGCGTTTATTTCAATTATACCTATTGGACCACTGTTTATACATAAGTCGTTCTATTTTTATGAGGTAGGTATATTTGTTGATAATAAATAAGGACTCTCTTCACTTTAAGTGATCCAATATTAGCAGTTAAGCCAATTTTTTTTTTAAATTAAAGCCTTTATGTTTTTGGTACCGAAAAATGTATCATTGTCAGGTGTGAGGCTTCGGCTGTGGCTAGTTACCACCCTACTGACAAAAACGTACCGCCAAGCGATTTAGCGTTCCGGTACGATGCTCGCTTTCAGTTTTCAGGTTCCAGGTTAGCCCGCTTCCATCTTAGACTGCATCATCATTTAGTACCTACCAGGTGCGATTGTAGTCAAGGGCTAACTTGTTTCTGATTAAAAAAAAATACGTTCCTAGGAGTTGATCAAGATAATGAAAAAGTGTTTAATTCAGTTTAAAGACTTGTTATTGTATGAGACAGATAAATGTCGTTAACTTTGTTTTAAATTCAAACAAAGTTAAAGTAAGTAGGTTTGTTCCCTATGGTCTGGGGTTAAAACTCTTAAAATCAAACATTTCGAATAAACAATGTAGGTAAATGTTCGAACATTTCTCCTTAGTTAAAAGATTGTAAAGCAAAGCGAAGCTACGATACTCCAAGCTTTTACCATTTTTCTCACATACTAAACTCCTAATGGTCTATAAAAGTAGTAGAAACGACTAAAAATCATAAATATTTCAGGTTAAATTGTCCGCATGTAGTACACCGCGATCGTTGCACCATAATATGCATTTACAGACTAACTTTTCGACTTCGATATATCTGCTTCTTTGTAGACACTATTCCTAGGTACAAACCATACATACGCGCTAACTTTTCGCAGTTTCAAAATAAAATGTCAGTTGGGAAAGTTGTGATTTATGTTTGGGATATTTTTACGGAAATAAAAGTTGTTTTCGACAGAAGATGACTGGATTCTTTGTGCGAGGATGTCGTTGATTGATTTTGTGTATCCTTAGAAAAGGTGGCTTTGATAGTCGAGTTAAGTGATGAAAAATTGTTTTGGGTTCAATAAACTATTGTTGACACCTTCTGTATTTTTATATCCAGTGAGGTATTGACATTTATTGAGGTGAAAGTTCTTTATCCCTGTAGTACCTAAGTTAGTAGAACATTGATGTGATTTTATGAAAATTATCGGTAAGTATGTGACGGAAGTAATTATAACGGATATGACGACATCTAAGCCCGCGGCTTTAGCTGCTGGTATAGACGGTTGTTATTTTATTCAACTTTTCTCCTCAAACTTTTTCTTGACGTATTATTTGTTTTCTGGTCTTCCATTTTTGTACATCTAGTGCCGAAGTTTATGGATTCAATCCAAAATTTTAAAATGGTCACCATTTTGAATCACTGTGCTATTGGGGCGAATTTATTGAAAATCGATATCTGAGGGTTCTACTAATCATAAAAAGAAAAATGTAGTTAAAATTTTAAGAGTGGATTACGATCTTTTTGTGGTTGGTAGGTAGAGATAATCTATTTGGTACCTACTATGGATACCTAATACAGATTTCTATCAATAACAATAAAATAAATACTAAAGTATGTATTGGCATAGAATAACATTTATGAATATCTAGCAAAACAAACTAAAAACCAATGAAAGAAACTCGTGTGTTTATTTTGAACTGTTTTGCTTTCATTCCAAACAGCCGTTTTATTCGCATTCTAGTAATTATTAGGTCAAGTGAATAAAAAAAACCATTTGAAATTGAACTTTATTAATAAAAGATAAGGCTCTACTTTCAATAGGATAGAGAAGTATTTTAAAGGCATTTTTAAATTTATTGAATAACAAAACGTGTTTATATTATGACGATTGCAGCGGAATCACGATCTTTTGCAAGGTTTTCAAATGCAATCAAAATCGTTAAATACGATTTGTTTACTCTACCTATTTTGTAAACATAAGGAGGTAAAATATTTCTGTATAGTTAAGACATGTTATACTTATAGTAAAGGTTGTTTTACGCCACAGCAATCTATTCTATGCCGAGGCAACATCTTACTGTAGAATTGGAATATTTTAGCAGGAAGGTCTAATACACGATGCTAAGTGCTGCCCTGGAAAACGATTTTAGCTAAAATGTGCGACAGAATTCACATTACGAAATAAGTGGCACGAAATTAGTTTCACGCTTTTCACGATATTAATTTCACTATCAATTGCACGTGTAAACGTAATTTTGCAATGCATGCATTACGCAATTAGACGTTTACACTAAGTATGTAATAAAATTACCATCGATAATAATTACCTATACCTTCTAGCTGTAAATAAGAGTGTAGTTGTTTATATAAATATCGGTTTCCATTCTCAACGCCAGAAAACAATACTTTCCAACGCAAGAAATAGTGCTGCGTCGATACAATCGCACGTGTGTTATCCAAATAGCGTCGGCAGTAAAATTTAAATGAGCCAGGTTTTTCATCAAGTGCAATGGGAGACGTAGACCGCCTTGCGTCTAATCGCTTGGCAAACAGTACGCCATTTTACGTGTGGTCTGAACACCGCAAGTATAAATTTCGGGCATAGGTGTCAATGGAAGTGGCTTGAGCGTACCTCTACATTTTATTAATATTAAATGACTTAAAAAAAAAGAGCTTTTGTATACGAACCGTATGTATTTAACCGATTACCTCAAAAATCAATAAATCGATTTTGTTTAATATTCGCACAAAAAGCTTTTAGTATATAAAACACCTAGTTATTATTCTTATGCACGAAGTATTCCGCATAAATATTTCACCAATATTTTTGATAAAGTACACAATTTTTGACTAAGTACATAATATTTTGATAAAATCAAAGTTCCACTGTCAGCAGCTGATCTGTGACTGTCGTATCCCGTATTTCATTGTTCTACATGCTAACTCTGAACCGCGTGTACCTGAGATCCGTACAAAACCTTCACCTTTATTTATGTACACTCAGACAGAAATCACCCTTTGCGTCGCCCGCTCGACGCATGGGAACCAAGAAAGCATTCAAAATGATTTATTGTAAATGGTTTTCTACTTTGTTGGCTAAAATAATAAGACCCGCGCCCGGATTGCTGTTCTAAATTCGAAATTTTATTGTTACTTTTTTCCTTTGCCGCCTGCCGATACGCGCCACGAAATTTAATTTGCAATCCCTTTGTTAGTCCATTAGGGCACCGATTGAATGAGTCAGCGATATGGCAATCAAGCGCTAAAACGAAAAAGAGAAGTTAATTAGTGGCGAGAAATTATGCTAAAATCATAAAGGTGTGCGAGTGAATGAGACATCCACAAAGCTGATAATAAAAACGTTTAAGCACAGTAGGAATTGCGGGTGGCTTTGTGTGAGCACACAATAGCATTCAGCATCCGAGCCATTGACGCCTTGACTTCGAAGGTGTCATGAGAATTAGTGGCCTATTATTGCTCTATAGAAAATGCTTTGGTCAAGCGAGTAGTAGATAACAATAATTAGCTTGGACGCAACAAAAAGTGACATAAATCCCGCATAATAAGTTCCCGGGAGTGCAAAAAAACCTTCCGAATTTACCTGGGCAGGTAAGTTTTTGCAGCATGACTCGGAACGAACGTGGACCGATATAATAAACACCTCAATTCCTGGCAGAGGCATTGTTTAATGATTTTCTGTTGTGATCTTGCACAATCTTCGACCGCTGGTTTTTTTTCGTGTTCGACTCGAGAGAAAAATAAAGGTTTTTATAATGTCCTGGTAGCGTTTAAACAAAGGGGCTGGGGCTCGTGTGAAGGTGTGATTTATTTATGATTTTAGCATAAGAGGTCTCGCTTAACCGCCTTAGACGTGCTTGGTATCGTTTGACGATAAAATTGATTTTCTTTTTCTGTATAGTAAAATCAGCATAAAAATAATAATTTTCTACTAAATGTCCACTAAAATTCGACTCAATTCGACTGATATTTTAAACACCCAATGGACAACTCTCACTTGAAGCTCTTCAATGATGATCAAGGATTTAACGTAATAATTTTTTTATTGTTTCAGGTGCGATTCTGAAATGTCGCAGTCGGACGTAACGACGCAGAGGGTGCAATAATCGGCATATTTTTTTACGCAAATTTTCATTTTAACAACGCCATAAAACGAAGATGCTGGGGTGTGCTCTTAGCGGAGTGACCTCGATATTTAACTACGCGAAGCAGATTGACTTGAGCTCGGCAGCCGATAGCCGGTGCTTAGACAAGTAAATGAAGTAGTAAATTAAGAAACTTTTGACAATATTTGGCCTTATCTGATAAAAAATTAACTTAAATTCTAACGCGAGTAAAGTAAGCTAGTCAGTTACGAGAGCGAGTTAGTTAGTTAGTTACCAATAGGAAAATACGTGTAAAAGCTAGGTTAGCGTGTTCTCAAGGGCCACCGTGGTGGTATGCTTTATATTGCACCTTGTATCGACTGCGCGCTGACTGGTCGCTACGTCACGTGGCTTCCCGGCGCGCGACTGCAGTGCTGGATGATACTAACTGTATACACGTGAGTACTTTTTTTTAAATATATATTTTTCAGTCTAAGTGAGGAATAGGTTGATTACCTAATAGCTAATACCTAATAGATTAGTTCATAGTACTAACACAAACGCAATTTTATCATAAAGCATGTTCTAAAAACGATTGGGCGCACCACTGCACCAAGCAGCTTTCGGCATATGGTGCGTGCCTGCTTTTGGTAACAGACCAATGAGGTGCCAATGTAAAGTCACAAACATGAGGAGTAGACGGTTCGTGCGGCTAGTTGGCACCGGCTCCAAAAAATGTTGATATACATAAACTACCTACATTAATTCTTGTACAATGTACATGCATAATAAAATTAAATTAGTAATTAATTAAATTATTTTTTCTTTTTAGTGTTATTGATTGAAGTCGGGTTTTTTTTTTGTAAATTATAGTACTCTATCTATTCTAAATCATCTAATATTAATAAATAGGTTTTGCAGATTATTCTATTGCAATCTTGCCTTGTATTTATTATGATTTATTAGGTATTAGTTAATTTGCCAATCAAAATATTAGGTAGGTATATCATACCAATCTGTCGTTTACAGTTCAGAATGTATAATACAAAGAGATCATAGTACACAATATTTTGTTTACTGTATAGACCGTATTATTAACATTATTAAAAAATGCATACTACCTACAACAAAATAAATGGTTACATAAAATATACATTATCGGCAATACTGCACAAATATTACGTAAGAAGTGTCAGACAAAGTATTTAATATTTATTTAAGACGTAATTCGTTAAGTAAACACTTACTACTTTCAGTTAGAATACAGTAGTCAATCATTCAAGTGTCATTTTAATGCAGATTTGAATCAATTACATAACTGTCAAGTAACATTTGTGAGCTTTTCATTTAAGAGGATCATTGTCAACGATCCCCCGTCGATTTCCTACGTATGATATTATTGTTCTCATCTCTATCTGCCCTGGTTCGTGTATTCTCGGTTCCTAGATCGGTGCATTTGTGATAACCAATTCTAATTGCTGTGATTGGCTGAATTTACCATGTTCTTGCTGGGACAGTGAGTTTGAGCCACTAGCGGAACAATGTTAGCCGGTCAGAAATGATTGCAATTAGTCAACCTGTATGACGTCCGTGTTCTGTTTTTGATTACAAAAAAGAAAAAATTGTTGTTGCAATCATCAATTTTAGCAAATAGTGAAAGAGAGTCGACCAATCAGAGGTCACAACTACCGTCACACTTTCTGTGAAACTATGGCAGTAGGCTTACCGAGTAATGAAAACAATTTTTCATTCTGTAATGTCATGTGGCAAGTAGGGTTGCCACCTGCCTCTTTTTGATTTACACGCTACCACCATCAAAAATACGGGGTTTAGATTTGAAGAAATTTAAAAATTTGAAGTATTTGAAGAAATAGGCGGTGGTTCTCTCTGAAATGCATGGAAAGCCTATTTAGATATTTCAGTTTATTTGTAAGTTTTGTATTTTTTCTCTGTATGTTGCCGTGTCTTGATTGGTGAACTGTGTTTGCAATGTGATTTTAAATAAAAGATTTATTTATTTAAATAGCTTTTAAAAACTCTAGTTTTGTAAAGCAAAATGTTATACATTTCATGCATACAATCTTTGCATTTTAACTTAAATTTACATTTAACTTGTAATTCCACCTTCACAGTATCAATACTATGGCCGTAGCCAGGAATCGATTTCGGGAGAGGTTTTATCAGGGCCGGAACTGAATCCTGTCATGAGGAAAATAACATTCGCTCAACTTTATGGGCTAATTACCTGGTTAGTGGAATTTCGCCTTTCAATTTGACAGTGAGATAAAATACAACAATAAAAAAGCGCGAGCGCAGTGAGCGTAAGTGTTTTTGGTTCAATTACAGAAAGAATTAAAGTGAAAGGGAAACGAGTTTAGCCATAGCAAGATTTTATTTTTAAAGCTCCCTATCCATACTAATATTACAAATACGACAGTATATCTATTTGCCTATCTATTTGTTACCCTTTCACGGCCCATCTTCTTTACCAAAATTTTGGTACTTACTATTCAGAGGTAACTTGCATCCCAGACATAAACTTTTTAGCCCGGAAAATCCCCCACGGAATTTTTAAAACTCTAAATTCATGCAAACGAAATTGCGGGGCTTACACCAAGTAATACAAATTCAAAGCGCGAGTGAAGTGAGCGCGAAATGTTTGATATATTTCCAAAAAAAAATTGGTAAGCAAATGCAAGAAATAGTGTAAGTATTATTTTAGGCTTAGGTTTTTGACGGCTTCCCAGGCGCAGTCGCCATTTCTAAATTTCTGGTCTGGTGGGAGGCTTCGGTCATGGCTAGTTATATGGTTAGTATGGCCCTAACGGCCAAGAAATTAGACTGCATCATCACTTACCACTAGAAAAGATTAAAGTCACGGGCTAACTTGTATAAAAAAAGGCTAACATCCTCAAACCAAGCCCCGCCGCCTTGGCTACGACCATGATCAATATCGAGTGGGTTTCGGCTACGCATTGCCGCAAAAGGAAAATATTCTTTCTACTGGACATAACGTCAGTGTTCGGTTTCGCCAGCCAAGTGCGAGTCAGACTCACGCACCGAGGGTTCCGATTCGGGTATTTTTTTCGACATTTTACACGAGAAATCAAAAACTGTTATGCATTAAAAAAAATATGCATAAAAATAAATAAAAATCTGTTTTAGAATGAACAGGTAAAGCCCTTTCATATGATAACCCACTTGATATATGTAGTTATCTTACTTTGAAAATTGAAAATACTAATATTTGTTCATGAACACATGACAGACGGATAGAAGGACAGATGGACAGACGGACAGACGGAAAGACAGACAGACTGATAGACAACGAAGTGATCCTATAAGAGTTCTTTTTGCTTTTGAGTTACGGAACCCTAAAAATATTTAGTTTTATTTGCCCCGTATTTTATTTTCATAATTACCGGTTTCTCTATCCTGACATACGGGGTAACCAGTAAAATACGGGGCCTCTGGCAACCCTATTCGGAAAACACTGTCACATTCAAGTTAATGTCAAATATTTTGTTTTCAATTACAGAAAGCTGCATCAATCATTATTACAATATTTTCTTTGTTGTGATTGGCTGAATTTTTGAGTTTCAGCCAATAAACAGACTGTTTGCCAATTAAACGTCATAACAATATAAATGCCAGAAAGTTTAACCAAATAAAACAAACTTAATGAGAACCTAGTGAGAATGCAAACGGCACACAATTTATAATACATATTATGTTAGTCGTATATAATAGATATTATAGTAGTCGTTCACTTTGGTAATAGTCAGATTGTCATCAGTAAAATTGATATTGGTCGATGTATCGTAAATTATTGTTTCGGTGACAAATATTTTTATTATCTATTTATCTTTGAACAGAATGGAATAGAATGAAATGGAATGGAATACAATGATAAATTTTTATTCCTGTAAACTTTTAGGTAAACTTCAAAGTGTTTTTGGATGGTCAGAAAAATTTACCACTGGTTCGGAATGCCGTTCCTACGTTTTCTAGGGTTTCGTACCTCAAAATGAAAAACGGAACTCTTATAGGATCACTTTGTTGTCTATCTCTCTGTCTGTCGTGTGTGTCAAGAAAACCTCTAGGGTACTTCCCGTTGACTCAAAACCATGAAATTTGGCAGGTAACCTAACTGCGTAATTTTGGGTAGTTTTTTTAATCGATAAAGAAAGTTTGCGACATTGTTCAATAAAAAATTTAGATTCCAACTCCTCAATCCTGATGTTGCAGGGGACCTGACTACTAAAGCTAATGGGATTTAAAAAGTGTCGATTATTAATTGATATTGAAGGTATCTATACCAAGTAAACACTTTGTCGTTGACCTCAACCCTGATGCTGTAAGAAATTGCATTCCTAAATCCTGGTGATCCCTCGGGATTTGAAAAGGATAATCCGTTTAAATATTCTTACGTGATACAGAAACAAGTTGCATCCCGGGGACGGGCTATTACGGAGAGGCAACTTTTGTTCTGGGAAATGAAAGGATCGGGATTTTTAAAAACCTAAATCCACGCGAGCGAAGCTGCGGGCATTAGCTAGTTGTAAATATATTTAGAAGCTACTATAAGATAATAGATAAGGTACTTATTTCCTTATATTTTTATTGTATGGCAGCGCGCGGTTTTAAATTATAAATTGCACGTCCTGTCCTTTTCTGTAATACATTTTTTTCTCAATATCTACCGCTTTATCTCATAGCAAGAGTCCGTAAGACATAATACAGTGAAAATAGGCAAAATATACAATTTTTGCAGTTTCCACGTCAGTACCTGTCGAATTTTTCTAACAGTGTAAGCAGCAGAGCTGAGTTTACCATCAAGTGTTGATATGTGGGTGTTCCATAGAAGCTTTGCATCTAACATTATACCGAGAAACACGGGGTTCTCCTTTATTTTCAACATATGATTATTTATCAATGAATTTATGTCATTTAAGGTCCTGGTATTGGGCAGTGTGAATTCAACACACTTAGATTTCTTTGCATTTGGAAGTAAATTGTTAGCAATAAATCAGAGAGTGACCTGTGATATGGCATTACATATAGTATACATTGTCAAAAATTATAATATTAAAGCTGTGCGTATTGCGTGAGGAATAGGTTGCAAGAGAGTTGCAACTTGCAGGGTTTGATGCATACGCTATTGCCAGCAAACATGAGACATATTTTTATCTACAGGCAACGTCTGAGTAGGTAACGCATACGTCTAACGCAAGTTGAAATGTATTTAGTTAGACCTATCGACAAGTTTGGAGTCGGGTGCAGTCTAAATGTGGCCCGTGTGTTTAGACTGTCCGTTTCTGTCAGTTTCACGTGTCGTCCCCCGCACTTCACCACCCCGCTTGTACAAATCGAGACAGCACGAAATTTTCAAGATTTCTGGGTGTAATTTCTGGTTTTCGTAGTTCCCACATAATTATAACAATATAAAATATATAACGATAATTTTTTTACTACATAATATTCATTAAATTTTCTAGGTCTGTGGTTTTTCCAAATTTCATTAAATTGCTTCGTTGTCTAGAAAAACGAGCACAAAGTTGGGCCTTTTTTTAAAGAAAAATACAAATCTTTGAGCCCCTGTAATTTTAAAACTACATATTTTTAGAAAAATCTAAAACACCACAGACACAGATATTAGTTTCTAGACTATGTCTGTAAAATTTCATGGACTTTGGTTGCTTAATATTCAAATGAAATGGGAACTACGATTGTATGGAGTAAGTGACGGAGAGAGCTCTGTTAATTGAAATATCTACTTATCAAAGTATTATAATAGTTATAGTACCTACTTATAATTTATTTAAATATATTTTATTGACGATAGTAGTATTGATAGTGAGAGTGAAATTGCATGAAAGTAATACGTGTGATACGCACAAAATCTTAAAAAATGTTAAACAGAAATGATACCTACCTGTCGCCGATCTAAGCACCTCACTCAAAGAAAAATAATTATCCTCCTCTAGTCTCCTCTCTCTCCCATCTAGTTTCCTAGTCGCTAGTAAATAATAATTCGAAAGTATCTACATATTCCAATGCATTGCGATAAACTGAGTTTCACCAATAAAGATTTCCTAATTAATATTAAACCTAACATACAAAGTAATTAGCGTGAATGAAACTGTTAAGTCTCTTTACGCACTGACATACTAGAACTGAATTTCGTTTCACGGCTTCGGAAAACGAAATTCGGATCTAGACTTACGCAATGCAACCCCTCATACAAATAGTACCTAACTGCTTCAGATCGAAAATTCTGGGACTCGGATCGTGAATTCTGGGATTCGGATTGGATGTAGTGCGTAAAAAGCCTATTGCTATGTGGATTTGATAAAAATGCATATATTATTGATGACACTAGATATCTGCTCCGTGACAAGTCTGGACTTCTACTGGTGACTTACTCGTATGTTAGGACTATAGGGCACGTTATTAGACCAACGCGTGGGATATGAACCAATAAACTATCAGTGCATTCCTAAAGCCGGTTGAGGTCTTGTTTCATTTTTAACCCCCGACCTAAAAAGAGGGGTGTTATAAGTTTGACGTGTGTATCTGTGTATCTGTGTGTCTGTGTATCTGTGTATCTGTGTATCTGTCTGTGGCATCGTAGCGCCTAAACGAATGAACCGATTTTAATTTAGTTTTTTTGTTTGAAAGGTGGCTTGATTGAGAGTGTTCTTAGCTATAATCTAAAAAAATTGGTTCAGCCGTTTAAGAGTTATCAGCTCTTTTCTAGTTTTCTTGTAGAAAAGAAGGTTAGATAACCGTTAGGTTCATAATATTATGTCAATAGACAAATGTCAAGCTGTTAAGATGGACGTTGCCTAAATACATAATTATTTATTTGAAAATGATGTTTTGGAAAACTCAAATACTTTGGATCGTCGGGGGTGTTATAAATTTTTAATTTACACTTGTGTTTTGTAGTTCTCAAATAAACAAGCAACTCACTCTTTTTGTGAGCTTTTTGTTTGTCAGTTTAAGTGGTAAGGAATTTCGCGTAGCACAGTAGATATCTTATCATCTAAATAGATGTTATTTGCATATATATTGCCATTTTCTCCGCTAAGAATATATGAGATTCTAATTTGAGCATTATTAAGAGACAATAATTTTATATATTGTTGAGATTAGATTAAGAATTGGTCTCCGCTGCGCTCTTGGAACAATCCTTAATAGAGGTTTATTTTCAGCGTAATTGAATTAGTTAATATTTAACTATTTATTTATATAATAATATATAGAATAGAATATATTTTTATTCAAGTAAATTTTTACAAGTGCTTTTGAATCGTCAAAATAATTTTCCATGGGTTCGGAACGCAATTCCTACCGAGAAGAACCAGCAAGAAACTCGGCGGTCGACGTCGAAGCTATCACCGTTCTCGTTCGCATTCTGAGAGAAGATCGGTGCTCAGTAGTTGTTCAGTGGCGGGTCGATCATTATGAACATGATGATGATCAATTATTATTTATACTGCTTTAATAAAGTATAGTTCACAGCTAGTAGCCGGCCACGTGTGGCTGTAGCAAGTTTCTCGTTTGTGCAGGCCCTTAGGTATATTAGTCGTAGGTGGGCAATGATTGCCATTACGCCCGGGGACTTACAAGAGGCCTGCGACCTTTTCAACTTTACGCTCATCAATGTAAGGGACATAAACCTTGTCGTCGAGTTCCGGAAAATCTCTTGACGTCTATTCTAAATGGTCGCCACGATTTACGACAATTTCATTACTCGTTTTACATAGATTTAACATTGTCGACACGAAAACACGGACTCTTTTAGCATGAAATCATTTTCCACTTATTTTCTTTTATTTTTTTGCGTTTCCACGACGTATTCGAATTGATATTTTTTGGAAAAAAAATCTGTTTCCATTTAAAACTTTATCGAACGTATTTTTAAAAATTAACTTAGATAACTGCTTACGTAAATGGCAACAAAACAAGCATCGCCGCACCACTTTTCACGATTTCAAAAATTTTGTAAGTATATGAACAATTTGAAAGCCAAGCCGTGCGGCTTAGGGAGCGCGCTGGTCCATATTCTCCTTATCATCATCATGTGGTGCCATCTTCGAACTGAAGCTTGTTCAGCTGGGGAAAACTTTTCTCTGTTGCGCAATTTTCATCATTTCTGAGGTACTTAATATGTCGGGTCCACTCCATTATATCATCGAACCACTTCTTTCTTTGACCTCCAGGTGCTCTTTTCCCGGCTTTCTTGCCTTCAAGGATTTACAATGTAAACTAGATTCTCTTCCTGTACTTAATTTACCGATAGCGTTTAAAATTACTTGCAATTCCCAAAGTAAAGTAAAATAAAAGAAAAATAAGACTAACCTACCAGTTTGTATTTCTAGACCAATGGCGACAAATCGATTTGGTAGCCATAACACAATACAATACAAATAAAATATAATAACAACGAATAATACAATGAGAACTTTTGCTAGGCTTTAGATTGAAATCTTGTAACTGCAGGATGTTATTTATGTTAAAGTTTTTCTTATTATAGGACTTATTCCTTTCTCAAGTTTTGTAGGATATCAAAAGAATTAAAACTTCTCTTACTGCATTTAGGTATAAGAATAGGTAGGTAATATGTAAATCTATGACGCAAATCTAAAAATGACAATAAAAGTTGTTTATAAATGGGGCGCCTAATGAAACAAAAAAATGGAACCTTTATTATATTAGTAGATAATATTAATAATATAAATTATAAAATGATCGACTGCCCTAAGATTTCAATATCGCAATATCGCTAGATTTCAATATCGAATATTAGGGCTAATATTATAAAGGCGAAAGTTTGTGTGTATGTGTGTATGTGTGTGTGTGTATGTTTGTTCCTCCTTCACGCAAAAACTAATAGACGAATTGGGCTGAAATTTAGTATGAAGATAGATTATACCCTGGATTAGCACATAGGCTACTTTTTATCCCGGAAAATCAAAGAGTTCCCGCGGGATTTTTTAAAAACCTACATCCACGCGAACGAAGTCGCGGGCATCAGCTAAGATTTTCAAATATATGCAAATATTATTAGTTCTTGAGAGTAGCGGTTTTGTACACAAGTGGACCTGTCTAATTTTCGCGATAACTCAATAAAGTGGACATTGAACATTTTGGCAACAGCGTTTAAAAATGTTTGCGCACTTAGTTTGTTCGAAAAGTCACGTAGATGTGTTAAATCATCTGGAATTTAATATTATTTGATAGCAAACATAATTATTACTTGTCATTATGTAAGCTAGAGTTCTTACTTGGCCATCACTTAAGTACACACCTATACCTAATGATCCCATGTCACAACATCGTAATTCGTACAATTATTTTATGTATCAACAAGTATAAATTAAAAATTTATAACACGCCCAACAAGTGAAGGTTACAGTAACTAGAAAAGAGCTGATAACTTTCAAACAGCTGAACCAATTTTCTTGGATTATAGCTAAGAACACTCTCGATCCAGCCACCTTTCAATTAAAAATAAAACTAAATTAAAATCGGTTCATCAGTTTAGGAGCTACGATGACATAGACAGATACACAGATACACACGTCAAACTTATAACACCCCTCTTTTTGGGTTGGGGGTTAAAAATATTAATTTTCCAAACAGACGGAGTGCCTTTAAATTGTTTATTCAGAGTAGAAGTATGGTCCATATATCAAGTATCTTCACAGACGTCGTTATTATATTAAATCAGCCGTTTGACCAGTTTTGGCACAAATTGAATAAAGCGTGTGGGTCGATCTCATTAATTAAGGTTACAATATTTTTATGAATTCACGAAGAGTTTCCATAAAGTTTTATTTTGACCTTTCCGATCGTCTCGAAACGGCGTTAAAAAATAGACAGACGCCGGTTTATTGATTCTCTATATGGTAAAACGACAATGATATTTGATAGGTATATACATTTCCCTAATCTTGTTCAAACAATAAAATATAAATTTTATTGATAAATTATGGTTTACTGCCCGTGTTTTAGAAATCAGTTTTTTTTTTGTAGCTATCTCTGCAAAGGTATAAATAAGTTGTCGATTATCAGAATTCAATCTTTTAGAAGACATTAGAATACATTTTGGCTTAGGTACATAGGTATAATATATATAAAACTTATACCTACTTAACTCTGAAGGCTGGAGGTTCATGGATTCGTATTTTGTAAAATTTATTATTTAAACAAACAGGATTCATAGTGGTTTAAAAATTGGATAATAATAATGACCAGGTTTAAGTATTGTATCAAAATAAAACCAAATATAGTGTTAGTACCTACCTATTTATCAAGAAAAGATCGCTCAGAATGTCACCTCCAAAACTAATATTGAAATTAAATCCAGTTGCGTCACGTTCAGAAATACGCCAGTCGCACACAACGGATACCTAGTGTTTTGTAGTTTACGTTACTAAACGTTAAACAGTTGCCTAATTATATCTAATCTATGTCTATAGTATTTTATATAAAAAGGACGTGTGTAAAAGTCCTCCGCGTTTTAATAAAATATTTCCTGGTTAACTCAAAGATCTCCTACCAGTGAAGGCGAAGCAGTAAATAGGTCGATGAGTCTTCCCAGATCGACAGAAGCCGAAGGCGTCCACAAGTCCCCAAAAATCCCTAACACCTAGTACCTAGTCGGTCCGACAAAACTTGGTAAAATTACTGCTTTGACGCATCTGTCTTACTAAAATCGGAGCTTGAAAATTAGCTCTCCGATTAGACCATATTTGGAACGGCGACAAAGATATACTTATGTAGGTACTTATCACAGTCACGCATCGGAAACTTTGTTGTTGGATAAAAATCGGTTTCATATAAAAATCAGTTGTCTGCGTTAGCACATTTTCTCAATGTGATTAATTCATTTTTAATGCACGCCCACACTCTACAGTAGTGGAAGAAAAAACGTCTGGCTTGTATGTTGTAATGGTAATTTGAAACCTTGTGTAAGTTCAAACAATAATGCCCACACGTAATATAATTACTGTCTGGAAGCAACGACATTTCTAAATGTGCAAATAACAGGCAGGTCAAGTGCGAGAGGGGCTTTACTTGGGATATTTTCGAGTGGTATAATTATAGAGATCTTGCCTATGTTATGAAGTTATTGAGAATTTCAATAGCATATTTACTATTCATAGGTATGGTGCCCTTTAATAATTATCAAATTATTATGTTTTTTGTACCAAAAAACTTTGACCAATTTAAATTTAAAATACATCAGCCATTTTCAAAAATCTTGTTATTATGTGAATACTTAACTGGGGTTTAAAAATAAAAAATCTTCGATAATATTGCAAGATACCGATACGATACGTTTTATACCGATTTGGTTAAAATTTTGGAAATAATTTCCTATGGTTTCTTCTTCAATTATTCTGTTCTTTATCACAATACCTACTTCTCACTAAACAACAAACAACTAATGTCACATTTAAGTTTTTATCAATTTAAAAATACTCAGTATCTATTATAGTTAAAGTTCAAGACTGACTATGATCAATTAATTAAAGTAGGTAGGTAGGTACCTAACAGTTAATTTAACCACAGTCAGTGTGTAGCATATCCATTATCGTTATAGCTCATGATCGACTAATTGGTTAAAGTAGTGAGGCAAGACACCCAAACAATGTAATTCATATGTCACTCATATCAGCACGTGCTGCCTAAATACAGCCTAATGAATCAACTGAATTGATTTAAGTGGAGGCTATAATAACCTTTGTAAAATTATTTTTAAGTTTCGGCCAGACTGAGGCGTAATTTTATACAATAAAATAGCGAACAAACGCGCAGGCGGGTCACCTGATGTTAAGTGATTACCGCCGCCGATGAACATTTGCAGCACCAGAGGTACCGCCGATGACGGCCGGTCTTTCAGGAATTTGTTGGTCCGCCCCTTGAATAACTCCACGTTGTAATTTAGTGAGAACACCGCCGATGGGAGTTGATTCCACAGTTTGCATGTGCGTGGAGAAAGCGATCTGGCATAACGTGCGGTCGAAGTGCACCAGGCACTCAGGTGGTGAGGGTGAAATTGCTTGCGTTTGACCCAAGCTTGAGTTCTTCCTATGCTGTAGGGCTACCATCATAATATTTTGACCGTTACAGTGTGGATTGCAATCACCACTCATTGGTCAATACTCTGTTTTGGCTGAAATGCCTTGTTGCAGCAAAATTTGCGCTAATTCAGCCGACCAAAACAATTGAGATTGTAGCAATGATTGATGCATTTTTTCCGCAATCGACCAGCTATCGGTCGCGTACTTCAGCCGACTGTACGAATACATAATGAATGCTTCCACACTAACAGTGCTCAGTAACTAAGCGCAAACGACATTATCGTAGCAGCAGTTCAGGACACAGTAGGTCCAGCAGTGACCATAAATCTAGTTTTAATCACCCCTACTTATCGATACAATTAATTTCTCTAATGTACTATAATTTATGTTAATTCCTTTTACATTAATAGTGCTAAATCCAGTTTCATTATTAAATATAATATACCTATTAAAAGCCAATGAAAAATTAAACACGCATTTTATCAATATACGGCTACGCGGTAGTGAATTAATTATTAAATTAACAGTGAATAAATTAATCTAATCTGCAGTCATAATTTTAGAATATAACACCTAGTTATTGAGCTATTAAACCTGTCTATAAATAATCTATACCTGCTATAAAAGTTATATAATCTAGATACATTCCACATTTTATTTACTTGTACCTGTGTGTGTTAAAGTGTTCTTGATATAATAATCAAATTGATACAACGATAAAAGCCTCAATACTAAAAAATTTACTTTAGTTGAAACTACAGACATCGGATTTTTATTCTTCTTAAGTTTATGTTCAGTTCAAGCTTGCCCTTAACAAGTTACATTGAATCTTTTACGATGGCCCTCCAATATTAATTGACGGATTAGTTTTCTTAACTGATTGTGGTCAGAATGGCTGTATCGTGTTGCGGTAGTGAGTTCAAGTTCCCAAAAATTACGGTCAAGCGATCATTTGCTTATTCACACTGATTGTGATGGATGCCCTTACGTAATGCGACATTTTAAATTGTTGCCTATTAGTTGTTGCATTGTTTATAATTTATTTAATTTATTCAGCCTACTTAAACATCAACCTATGTATCTAACGGTTACCACTTATAGAATACTAACTTGTGCCCGCGACTTCATCCGCGTGGACTATACAAATTTCAAACCCCTATTTTACCCCCCCAGGAGTAAAATTTTCAAAAATCCTTTCTTAGCAGATATTTACGGCTATCTGCATGCCAAACAGCCCGATCCTTCCAGCAGTTTGAGCTGTGTCTCCCGCAATCTGTGTTTCCTACCAATTACAATCCGGGTATCTTTAAAACAAGAGTGAATAGGCACCTTCTAGGTAAACGCGTCCCATCTTAGACCACATCATCACTTTCCATCAGGTGTGATTGTGGTCAAGCGCTTGCCTATAGTGAATAAAAAAATAAAAAAAGTTTGAGCTGTGTACTTGGCTGTGTATTGATAGATCAGACAATCAGTCAGTTTTTTCTTTTATTATATTTAGAGCTGTTTCAGATTTTTCCACATAGGTAACAACAGAACTTAAAACTTGAAAAATCTGTCTGAACAATGATTTTGTGCAAGCATCAACATACAGACATTCAAGCATGCTTGAACAAAATAATTGTTCTGAATTTAAGCTTGAAAAGCTTGCAGTTGTTACAAAATATTATGTGCTTTTAGTTAATTTGTACTGACTTATTTACCTAAATGATTACTTTAGTTAAATAATTATCATCCTGTTGTTTTGAGGAAAATAAAGCCCTATTTATTTTATTTATCGAAAAATATCCGCAAAGTTTGTTTAAGCTTATTGCTTGTGTTAATTTAAGCTTGAAAAGCTTGCAGTTGTTACAAAATATTATGTGCTTTTAGTTAATTTGTACTGACTTATTTACCTAAATGATTACTTTAGTTAAATAATTATCATCCTGTTGTTTTGAGGAAAATAAAGCCCTATTTATTTTATTTATCGAAAAATATCCGCAAAGTTTGTTGCTTAGGTACCAGCATTTGTCATTTTAGCAAATTTAATTAAAAGCTACAAAATACAAATTATTACGCCTGCAAGATGAAACCACATGGATGTAACCGCAGGTAAAAGCTACTCGAACATGTGTAATGAAATCGTATTGGACTAGCATAAAACGGTAGGAGTCGTATAATTAACATTTGGTATTACGGAAATGTGTTTAAATTATGTATGCTCGGACTTATGGTCATAATATACATACATGAAGCACCGACCGGGGATACTGACACCACAGATTGGAAGTACGTAATTAAGAGACCTCCGGTCAAATTCATACACTATTTCTAGAGAGGTTCTATATATAGGTATTTAGATTTTCCTTAAAATCTCATTACGTACCTATATAAATAAAGTAGGTAGATATAGAATCAGGGCAGGTTCTTGACATATTTGATGGATATAGGCTTCCATGGACCCTACCCATGGCTATGCCAAGTGGCTATGCTGATTTCTTCCAAAAATTCAATATCGATTTTGATGCGATTTTTTTGTACTACATACGTATAATTTCAGAGCAGGTTCTTAGTCATATTTTACGGCTATAAGCCATCAAGAGCGCTGCAGTTTTAGGTTGTTTAAATTAAAAAAAAAACATTTATCCATCGATTTCATATAGTTCTTTTTTTAATGGACTTCCTGAAACCTAAATCAGGAGATTTTGGAGTATTTAAACATTTCGGAGTACTAATAATTGCGATATTATTTATGCTAACATTATTAATGCTGTTATCTCCGTGTTAACATTCATTCACTCAGTCGGCATTACCTTTTGTATGCCCATAGATCATTAAATAAATAGAATAGTTGAACACTCTTTACGAACTGTTTCTTTTGTGTTGCATAACTTATGTGCGTGTAAAGAAGTAAGGTTCTTTGTTGACATTGTACAATTGCATTTGGAAAGCGACTTTTACTCCGGCCATCGCGTGGGCGCATATATTGGGAACGCGCAGGACAGATTTTTTATAACGAAGATAATTTTCTGTGATCTATTGCCGTACACTGATTTTTATGTTTTTTACATTTTTTCATAAGAATTATTAGAAGTGATAAAGCGACCGTACCGCTTTAAAAGGTATATTTGTTTGCTTGACCGTTTATTCTAAGGTTTGAAAGGAAATAAAATAAATAAATAAGATTTTTAATGGCAGCACGCAATACCAAGCTGTAAGTTAATTCAGAAATATTTTGTTTTTCGTTACGTGGGAGTTTTCAGTTCTGGCTAGTTACCAACCGTACCAAGAATCAAACCCGGAACTGCTTGTTTACATATTTTATTTCATGCTTAGGTAAGTATTTAATAAGACTAATTTAACTATTTACCTATTGGATTTGTTGCCAATATAAAAGAATGACGAGGGACATTTTTGATGTTAAATAAAACTTTTTGTCATCGTTAAAAATCGAAACGTCAAAACAGTTGTATAATTTTTTGTTCAAAAAAAAAACTTGGGTTGAAAGTTGTGCGGGAATAAATTAATTAGCATACCAAGAAACACAGCTGGTTTGAAACTCCCTGAGGTCAGGTGGCCCTCTTTAGATAAGAGGGATGCGTAGGGATGAAAGGATATGATGTTATCAGTAATGCAAAGGAAATATTAATGTGAAAGCGATATGGTATGCAGGCTTTTGTCTATTTTTTATATATTTATTGTAGTCTAAAAGTATGGAAGGATTGTATTGCAACGAATATTTGTTAGGATTCTGGGAATACAAGGGGAATACTTTAAATTCTAGTTTTCAGTCTATGAACAAGCAGTAATAGCTTAGTGGTTAGAATTCGGCTTCCTAATAACGAGGTCCCACGTGTTCGATCGGGTACATAATCGGGTACACAAGTATAACTTTTCGTTGTTAATAAATACCACGGAGAAATAATATCATACAGAAAGTGAAAATACCGTTGTACATAAATTATAGGATTGAAATCTTAGGATCAATATAAGGAGACAGGATACGTGTCAATAAAATGAGCGTCGGTGATTGAGATTTTAGGATTAAATTACGAATAAAATTTTGATATTAATGATCCTAAGAGAGTAATTTAGATAAGAATAGAATTAAAATTTGAAATTATTTTAATCGAGAGAAGTATCCTTGATTCCGACACGTAATAAAGTTTCCATGTGACATTAAGGCTGGCCACACATTAGCTATTCAAAATCAAATTCAAAATATTTTTACTCAATTAGACTTTTACAAGTTCTTTTGAATCTTCAAAACCATCTACCACTGGTTCGGAATGCCTTTCCTACCGAGAAGAACCAGCAAGAAACTCGGCTTTATTATCGCGTGAGCAATTAGTTACTAGAACTGGCTTTACATGATTTTGTATTGGCACCGATAGACGTTGGAGTCTCAAGGTTTTGGATGGCGACCTCGCACCGGAAAGTAAAGCTTGGAAGACTCCTCACTTGTCGCAGGCAATTCAGGCGGGTGCAGGACGATGAATTTCTTGCAGTATTCTTCGAGTCTATATAGATGCATGTATGATTGATATATTGTCAAATTAACAGCTGAGTTTTAAAGGAAATTAACAGTGTTGTGTAAGTGCGTACAAACTGCTGTACCAAGTATAGTTAGGTAGTTAATTGAACGGTGCCGATTATTTTTACCTAACAGTTCAAGTGACATGTTAATACCCGGATGAGTTTGTTGTGGGCTCTTCTCAGACCTGGGCGCGTTTGGAACTCTCGTAGCTTTAGTTTTAAGTTTACGTTATTCATTATCACCAATTCACCACTATATTCTCATCTTACAAATCTGACGATTCTGGCTATCAAAAGGTGTACAATAGTTTGAATAAATGATTTTGAGCTTTTTTGAGTTTTGTTTTCGGGGATTGGTACTTCAGCTAGGTATGTAGCGCGCAGCGATAAAAGCCGCAAGCGACCAACACTTAAGCGATAGAAGCCAATGTGTAACCAGCCTAAACGTTTATATTGATTTCGTGATAATAGCTGCGGTGCGTTTGATGTTCTCGTCCAATATGCGTAATTGTGGGTTTAGCGTTCATGCGCAGGCGCAAGTGATAGGTGATCGCGATGTTTGATCTGTGGATACGTCCGCCCACTAGACTGACCACTGACCTTAATACACGAGGTGCGGCCGTCAACGTTTTAAAACAAGACTGTTTGCGTACTTATAAGCAAAAATGTTGGCACTAATTGTTGTCTTGTTTAAATTGCAATCTCGCCGAGCGAGAAATTATTGTATGAATATGCAGCTGATGCTCGACGGGAAGATGTTTAGTTTGTGAAATAACTAAGATAATAAAACGAACTATTCTCTACTTCATATTAACTAGACATATTAAAACATAAGGATCTTTTTTTAATTCAATTACTTATATTACTTTTATAAATTATTATTGTTGCAATTATGATTTAGCAAGTAGATATTATGATAATATTTTGAACAAACATACTTTTTAATCGCTTTTGACTTGTGCCCCGTTGTCACTACACATTTTTCCGGCGTAAGTGTTTTTAATAAATAGGTATTATATTAAATCGGGGGCTGGATTTTTACGATAGGCCTTTGATGTCTTATTAACGTCAGGCATCAATGTAGGAACTCGATTATTCATAAAATATATTCAGCGTTAAGCTTTTAATTACGTAAAAAGAGACGAGCGCTTTACCCTTTTTTACAATAAACGAAGTAATTTATTATCTGTCTACTGGGTCTTGTCAATTTAAAACTTTATTATGTTCAAGACTTGGTTCAAGAATAATTTTAGTACGAACTTAGAGTAGATTGCAATGGTTTTGTTTTTGTTTTCGTAGAAATATACTATGAGCGGCAGTGTCGCGTTTTTGATATAATTGAATGGTAAGTATATGAAATTCTCGAATTGGTCACCCTATGTTAGGTTTATTGGCATATTTATATTAAGAAACTTTATCATAAAATGTTTATAAAACATAACAATGATCCCGACATGCTTTTTTGTCAATGTTTATGTTATGTTGAATAACTTTCACACAATAGTTCTCAGTCTTCCAATAAAAAGCGGTGATTGATTGACTGCATTGCATCCGATTTTTAATCTCCCTTTGACCGAGAAGAACGCTTGTTATGAATATTAAAAAGACTATCGGTCTTTAATCGGATTGGGCGTTAAGAATTTGGTATATAAATTAACTATCGATTAAATGCCCTATCGATGGCAACGAGCTATTAATTATGTCAAAATAACGGCTGTTTTTGTAATGCTCTTACTCTCGAAAATAGCTACAAAGCTTACTGAGAACGGGTGTGTACGAGCACCTAATAAGAGATCACTCAATGGTAAGGCCTTTGCAGCCCAGCACAATTGTTTTCCTTTTGTTTTTATTTTTAAATAATAGGTATGTACTGGGTTTTGTAGCAATAAAGCTCATACTAAGGACGTACTACCACTACTACTTTATAGTAATTTTTTTTTAAATAAGACCTGCTCTTCTTCATAAACTATCACGATATTTTGGAATCATCATATTTTTTTTTTCAAGAGAATATGTCAAGTTATTGTATAAGTATATACTTTTTGACCTTCCTCTCCAAATTAGTGAAGAAGTACCTATAACGATAGCTAAAGGTACAAACCACATACACGACGACACTAGAGACTCACGGTGAGATTAATAAAGCACACTTTGATCAATCAACGAAGATCATTAAAACGAGACAGATTTATGTGAAAAATATACATCTCTCTCGTTTTAACTCTAAAGTCAGAGTGCGCTCTATATAATATCTCAGTTGTAGATCTATAGTCTCAGTGTGTCTCTCCCTCAGTCTGTAGAATGAGTATAGACCGAGTGTTGATGTAAGGAAGGGCCTTTAACGGTCAGGTATCCTTTTTCCGACTATCTTGCCTTCAAGGATAAACCGTGGAAACTTATATAGAGATCCTCGTTGCAGGTGGCCGAAAAAAATACTGAGAAAATGATCCTAAGGGTTTAAGAGGCAAAGTTGGGAAATCACTAAGAAATTCTATTCAATGTAAACCGATCGATTCCATATTACTTGACATAAATTGTATAGTAATTAGACATATTTTATGTCGTATTCACAATCGTTAAATGGAGTTTTTATCGTCTCCACGTTTAACTCGATACGTAGTATCTCGATATGTCGTAAAGGTACCTATTGGAGTGAGGTCTTATAATTTGAAATCGTATTTTGGTTAATAACCAGTGAATAAATAGCATCGTACAATGTTGATTTAACTAAAACATCGTACGTTTTCTGATTCTATAGAGATCCGACTTTAGATAAAGGTGAACTTTTCAATTCTGCCTGCATTTATGGTATTGCTAGATATTCTGTTTAAATATTTATTTAAAAATGATATTATATTAATAGTATCATTTTGACGTAATTGAATTTACTACAAGTAACATTGTACATCAATTGAAGATGTGTGAGAATGTCATGGAATCTTTGGCATCCAAGCTGCGGATCTCCCATACTGTCTATTAGGAACAGATTTCGAGTGGATCAAAAAACGTTTTACGATTATTAAACCCCTCGATTGACAACCGGGAAAGCATTCTTGTCGTTTCCATATTTTTATAGCGTGTAAACCCGTCGGCGCTTTTTTATATCATCTCTTTTAAGTGACATAAATTCTAATACAAAGTCCATTTGTGTATCTCGGACGTCTTAAAAGGTATAGGGATAATCGTTTTTCTGCTTTTTACAAGGAACTCATTTCAATTATCGGGCTATTCGGTGGTTATAAACTCGCTGGTATGTGTCGATGCTGGCGCCCCACAGTGGTCGGTAGGACGCCGCCATTTTTTCAATTTTTAATTCCTGGACGCTAATTTGATTATGGAATCCCAAATTTTTTAATGTCATACGCAGCTGTATCCTGTCGCCTCATAATTTTTAACTAACGGTGTTTTTCATTCCTAATGTTCGTTATGGTTTGGACCCAGGGACCTTTTTTAATTTTTTAAAGTTTTTTCAACACCCGAGTGTTTTGTTTATGTTGATTTAAATTACCGTTCCAATGTTAGTTAGTTAGTGAAAATAGTGTAAGTTTTAATAGGCACATTCTTCTTATTAATTAATGGGCTATTTTATTTCTAGAACAAAAAAGTTCATATTTTAATAAAAACATACCTTTCTACTGAAATTCAGTGTGAACCACTCTTCACTCTCATTAAGAGTCGCATATGGGTAGGCAAATAAAAATAAAAATAGATAATTATTAAGTTTCTACGTGATAAGCCCTTGGTATCATTGACTTTACCGAAAGTATGAATGGACATTCCTTATTTTTAATCTGGCGATATTTATTTCATAAACCGTGTGTAGGTTTATCTCATCGGTTTGACACGAGAAGCGAGATTAATTTCGAATAACTCGAAAAGGACTTTGATGTAATGCGACAAATTATTTACTGTAGCGACAGGAGAGAAACTTATGAGAAGTTGCTACGAATTATTTAGACACGGCATTAAAATGTTTAGGCTCTTTTGCCTTTGATTTAGTGAATACGCATCTTCTAGGTTAGCGTGCTCCGCTTTAGCGGCATCATCACTTGCCAGCTGTAGTCTATGAAACAAAAAATACCTAGCTGTAAGTAAATATAACTCTAAAATTGAAAAGAACTAAATAGTTGGAGGTGACATTTTTAATTTGACTTTTGTTCGGATTTAATACAGAGCTACTCTATGTGCTAGTAAAAATGGTAAAACTATATGAGATGTCTGAGCTATCATTTGTATGGGATTACGTGACAAAGCGCTATACACGTAATAACTCCATTCCGCGGATAGGATAGATATTTTTATTATCATTTCTATAATCGCTTAACTCTACCCAGAGCCTCTTGAAAGGCTGTGACAAGGGAAGAATAATTCCAAGCGACGAGTGTTAGTGATACTAAACTGGAAATAAATGAATTGTCTTTTTCTTTTTTAATCCTTAGAAATGTATGCGCTGTACCGTTAAGTGGTTCTACGTTTAATATGAGACATTAATGTTCGAGCTTGGTTTTCGTAGGGGATCGTTAATAATTTCAAATAATATTTTTAAGGCAAAGATATTTGTTAGAACATGATTTAGCAATTTGGACGCGAGATTAGTAGAAATTAAAGTATTGAAATTTCGATCCGAGTCTGAAGATAGGTACCTCTAATACGAGAAATCGTAGGGGTTCAAATTCCCGTTGAGTTGTTAATAGACTTAGAATGTTGTCTTACCTAGGTAGATACTTTAGCAAATTCAAATTCTTAACTTTACGTTATGTCGAAGGGGAAAAAGAAAAGGGATATGTGAATTGTGTTTGCTGATATAAATAAACTTGATCGAGACGAGTGTCAAGGTTTCGAAAAATAAACTACTAATCCAAACCGATATTTCTGAGTTCCCTATTTTAATTCTATGAAAAAAGGGTAAAAAAATAACTTTAACCAAGAAAAAGAAAGTAACATCAGCCAATATATCACTCATACACTTTATATCAAATTAAAGCTTTCAACTGTTCTATATGCCACCAAAAGATAGATGGGGTCTAGTTGTATTATAACAAGCTGTACGGTAGTCAACAAAACATTAATTTATTCTAAAATAGGCTTTACTGTTTACGTAATAAGGGATCTAATGTGTAGGCTATAATGGCGTGGTGTACGACGATTCATCAAGAAGTTGTCAATTATTATTCTGGGAGACTCGGTCATTTGGAGAATGTTCGATTTAATTAAAATTTATTCGATAGAAAACGTGTGGTCAGTAGTATGCTTACAACTACAACATGTTGTAGCCACCTATACTGTGAAATATTTTGTTCACGATCCCGTTAAGAGATTGCACGGGAGCTGGAGGTCAAATTCTATTAAAAATAACCCTTATGGTAGCGTATGCGCGTAAATGGCCAGTTTTTGAGTTATTAATCGTTTTGTGTTTTTCAGAAAAAAATACAGATTTGTTTCTTTAAACATTAATTTTTTTAAAGCAATGTAGATAAATTGCTAATTTTCTAAAGATTTTAAGTAGCAAATATCCCAATTAATAGGTAATTCCACGTATAACAACAAAAATTATCTGTACAGTTTTACGGATTGAGGCTCTGAAACTTAAAACTATCATAATTTTCTATTTCGTATCTGACAAATCTGCTATTCGATATGCTCCTGTAAAGTAGAAATGGTTTAAAAATCACGATTCTTTATAGGTCACTCTGTAAGCTATCATCATACTTTACTTTCATAATAAAGAGTTGAAGCGTAATAGTTGTAATTATCAATTATAAAACCTTCAGGTCACATTTTATAACGTCATGTCCTCATTTTTGCCTCGCATGCAGGTACTTAAGTAAATTATAATGTATTACCATAATTAAAATTATTACCCCAATTAATTTATACTGATCACGAATATTATAATTATCACGTGTACATATCTTTCAGTAACTAAATGGCTGCCAGCGGAGTATAAATCACGTCGCGTCTAATCCGAGCCTATCAATTACCCTCAATGACTGTTAATTAACACTGTAACGTGTAATTTTCGCTTAACATGTAACTTTCAAAATTATTATGTAGTAGACGTGGCGTATTCGGAACAAGTGGAGGAAAGTTTTGTATAGAGCGACGTGGTTAAAGAGCTGGGTCTCCACTAAGCGCGGCAGCCTCGCGAGGCATTGATTTGCCCAGCAGATATACCGCTAAGTACGGAAGCAAGGCGTGTCGCGATCGTAGTAGATGTGGCATATTCGGCACAAGTGTAGGAAAGTTTTATAAAAAGTCGCGTGGTTAATGAGCTGAGTCTCCACAAAGCGCGGCAGCCTCGCGAGGCATTGCTTTGCGCGGCAGATATTTCGCTACGGAAGCATGGCGCGCCACGACCGTAGAAGACGTGGCGTATTCGGAACAAGTGGAGGAAAGGTTTGTATAAAGCCACGTGGTTAAAGAGCTGGGTCTCCATTTAGTGTGTCAGCCTCGCGAGGCATTGCTTTGCGCGGCAGATATGCCGCTACGGAAGCATGGCGCGCCACGACCGTAGTAGACGTGGCGTATTCGGAACAGATGGAGGAAAGTCTTGTATAAAGCCTCGTTCTTGAAGAGCTGATCCCGCCTCGCGAGGCATTTCTTTGCGCAGCAGCTCGTCCGGTAAGTATAGGTACGACATGACCGAGGCAGGGGCTCATCCCTTGCTTGATACAGTGCAGCGAAGCGCAGCTGCATGTCTACAGTCTACAGCAACCATTCTGTAGGGTACTAAACTACGGGAGGATTTTTTTGATGATGCAGTCTAAGATGGAGAGCGCTTGCCTAGAAGATTAGAAGATGCCTATATTATGAAAGCTAGGTTAAGCGCTTTGTATTAAGATGCCGCCAGAGATGATAACAGCAATTACCTAAATTATTGAAAAATAATCTAGTCTTCAGTATAAGCACTTTTCTACATGAGGGTACGTCGAACAGCTTTAGAAAAAAGTAATTGAGCTGCCACAAACAGATATAGAAACCGATAAAGATCTATCTGAACTTGAAGTAGTTACTGAAAGTACCTGAGTGAAGATAAAAATCTAGCTCAGATAGCCTAGCCGCCTAGATAGAGTGGCTTGAGCTCTTGAATCGGGTCATGGCCTTGATGAAATATGCATGAGGAATAGAACCTTCTTTATTTATTGCGTATGTTACTTAACTCTTTTTAATGGTTATATTAAAATCTAATTAAAACGATAAAATAGTTATTTTTATCCGTCCTTTGTCAATAAAGAACCTGACTAATTCAGGTTCTTTTATTGACAAAGTTATTTAACTAACTTTACCAAGTCATCTTACTTAATAAGCCGTGATAGCGTAGTGGTTAAAAGGTTCACCTTCTAATCGGTTGATAGGGGGCCCGATCTATCAATTAAGTATCAATGTGTAACAAGTGTAAATTAAAAAAATTTAACACTCCCGACAAATGCAGGTTACAGTAATAACTAGAAAAGAGCTGATAACTTTCAAACGGCTAAACCGATTTTTTTGGATTATCTCGATCAAGCCACCTTTCAAACAAAATAGACTAAATTAAAATCGGTTCATTAGTTTAGGAGCTACGATGCCACAGACAGATAGGTACACAGATACACACGTCAAAGTTATAACACCCCTCTTTTTGGGTCGGGGGTTAATAAAACATCGTGAGGAAACCTGCTTTGAAAAGGCTACTTTTTATCCCGGAAAATCAAACAGTTCCCACGGGATCTTTAAAAACCTAAATCCATGCGGACGAAGTCGCGGGCATCCTCTAGTAAAAAATAAATTCAATATCCTGCAGATACACTTTATGGAAAACTACTTGAGCTGTTATAGAAGGCTAGTGCTATCCTTAGCTCTCTTATGCAGCGCGCTTTTTATGCGATAGCTTTTACACAACTCTAATCGGAAATTTCTTAAATCTACACGTTAGGTGAATTTCTTCATACATTCTGGATGGTCTGTGTAGCGTGCAACAAATTGCCCTATAAAAAGGCGTAGTTCCTGTTTAAGAAGCTAAAAACGTAAAATACAAGATGATTACAGCTTTTGATAAGATATTTGTCATTTTTATATGTTAATTTTCCACTCTGTATTACGTAAAACCAGAGATAAGAGTAATAAAAACGCGCCCAAAATAATATTTCCGACGACTAATAATGCAAATGAATGTCAAAAGATTTCCCGTAATCATTTCTCATGGCTGTTTAATGCCAATTACAGCTTCGTATTCTTATCTTAAACGGATAACATACTCGTATGCCCACAAAGCTTCTGTACAACTTTATCGAAACAAATTCAGATTGCTAATTGGTTACTAGTATTACGAGTTGGGTATAAGATATACTATTAAGGCCGTTTTACATTATTCCAGTAGTATTCCAGTCATCTTTGTGTTAACCGATAGATGTATTGCTTCTGAACGTAGGTCATTTGCAAGGATATTCAGTCTTGTGTTGCATGCGTCCAATAACACCCAACAACTCACTTTAGATCGTCGGTCAACCTTGTAGGGTTTCCTAACGCCTAACGCTGCGTTATCCGTTGGGGAATCATTTTTCTTAGAGACCACCATCGTTTTAACTGTCACTTTAGCTTCTGAAACACAAAGGCTTTTAAGTTGGAAGTGGTTGTACTTTTTTTCAATATAGGCACACGCTTGGTCACAATCAAACTTATAATGTAGATAAAACTATCAAATACCTATAGCCCAGCGCTAACCGAATCCAGCGACTAAATTAATGTGAATCGGCCATTAGTCTATTTATCTCACTTTATAGCTTGCGAACGATGTTGATATCGAAGGGCCCTTTTATGTGTAATATTTATGTCTTGAACGAAGAATTGCTTTTTTCATTTTTGGTTTACCGTTTTCTCTTGTGATATAAATAAAGTTCACTCTCGTTTTCGATATGTGGCCCAGCAGGATTTTCCTTGTCTTTGGCACGGTGCAAATATTTTACAATGTTGCGTAAATCCTTCCTTTGCAGCCAGCTTTCCGGTCAAACATAAGTTTCAGTTTTATCTATATGGAACATTCGGCCATACCGAATACCTTTAGTTATACCAGACCATATTATTATATTTCAACATTATGAGGTTTCTTTAACCTTGCACTTTAGAATAACGGAAACGAAAAAACCTTTTTACGAGCCTCGAACCAACAAACAAACATAAAACAGGAACCGATTCTATAGGACGTTCTTTTAAATTAATCGAGCCTCAATAGCTCAACCGGTAAAGGAGTGGACTGAAAACCGAAAGGTCGACGGTTCAAACCCCGCCCGTTGCACTATTGTCGTACCTACTCCTAGCACAAGCCTGACGCTTAGTTGGAGAGGAAAGGGGAATATTAGTCATTTAACATAGCTAATATACTTTTAATAAAAAAATACATACATAATTGTATTATTTACTTTATTCATTGTATCCTCTACCCTAAGATTGCTTGAAAGACATAACATGACATAGCCGCCATTGTACAACTTACTATCTTCTAAATAAGTATTTTGTTGTGTTGCTATTGAGTACTGAGTAGAGTGTACAATAGAGAATATTTTAAGTACTAATTTTACTTTTTTTTGAAAGTTCCTACTCTTTTCTCGAAGTTTTTCGCTGAATACTAAACACAGATGTATTTAAATGCTTAAATATTAAATAATTAATTATTGATATTATTAATAGACCTTGTCCAATATTAAATGCCAGAAAATTGTACAGTGATTCAAAGTTACGCATTAAAAGCGGTTCATGTGTTTTATCTTCTCATTGATTGTACAAACTAAAAATCACAAGCGTTAAGTAGGTACTTGGTAATAATAAAATATGGTAGTTTTAATTCAAGAATGACTGCCCAACCAATTTGTGATCGAATGTAGTGCAAGTGTCGAACGCAATGATCGTAAAATGATGTTTTATTTCTTCGCAAGTTACAATTAAAAACGGTAATGACAGGCCTGTAAAACAGTTTACTGTGCGAATGAGCTTATATTTATTGGCATGACTTTATCAGCTCTTTATCTGATCCCGATCTAGATTAATGTTTTTTTTGTCATATTAATGTACCAATTGATATTTAAAAACCTTTTGTGACTAAACCGATCTAAAGCTTCCATTTTATAGTTGGGATCAAAGTTTTGCATATCAACACTTAAAACGAAAATATTATGAACCAAGTAAGTGAAGATGAAAGAAAACTTTAGACAACTTTAAAGTCTGAACTACCTATCAGAAAAGTTATTTATATTATCCCTATATCTTGTTTGGAAATAATCCATGAAATGAATTAGGTAACAAAATAGCATGAATTGTTGTATTTATTTTTTATAGGTCAACTTCTTAGTATTCCTATCCAATGTGTGACTCTACCACCAATTCGGAAAACAATTCTACTGAGAAGAGTCGGCAAGAAACAGCAGTCACTCTTTCATTTCACCGCGATTAATAGCCTCATCTGGTGACAGAAGGGCTGGCTCATTTTTTGCGCAACTGATCAGCCTGGCAGAAATGCAGCCAGTATTCTTGGCACCATTCCACGCGGTCATGACTTGTATAGTAAAAAGATTTAAGCTTTAAGTTTTATTGTAATATTTTCAATAAAGAAAGTCTTCTACATAACTTGATCATTACGGAATTCAAGGTATATTTTCACGTGATTCTAATGACACATTTCGCATTTGCATGTTTTGCGCGTGTATGAAACTGGCCCTACGTGCATTCGCTTGAGAGTCCCAAGACAGGATAGACACAGAACTGCCGTAACGTTCAATTAAGTCGGCTGCAGACTAGCAAGCGCAAGTAATACGAAACAAATTAATGCTAAAGACTCGGCGGCAGTTTGTTAACACGCCCAGCCGAGTCGCTTTCTGATTTAACACTTGTAATGTTAATGCGGATTTACATTGCAATAGTGCTTTGGAAATTTACACGGGGAGACTTTGTATTACTCGTTACCTATGCATTTCATTAAACGCGATTCATGTTTTCCCCTGTAGAAATTTTAGGGTGTCAAAAAGTATTCAGCTATTTATGTATGTGTAAGTACTGTATAACTCACACTTCCATACTGATATTATAAGTGCGAAAGGATACCTGTCTGTCTGATTGCTAGCTTTTCACAGGGAATCCATTATTAAACCGATTTTTATAGAATTTGGTACAAAGAAAGCTTGCATCCCAGGGACATAAGCTCTTTTTTTATCCCGGAAAATCAAAGAATTTTCGCAGGATTTTAAAATGACTAAATTAATGCGCACACAGTCGCGGCTATCATCTAGTAATCCAAATATATAAAAGGAGAAAGTGACTGATTGACTGACTGACTGACTGATCAATCAGCCCACAGCTCAAACTGGGCGGTTCGGGCTGTTCACACTTATTTTACAAAAGCTTACATGACGTATTGTATGTTACTATTATTTATTGTAGTCGATAATAAACAATAGTACCATACAACGTAATTTATTATATCGATTCGCACCATTATCTGCCAAGTGTCAGCAGGCGATTAGTTTGTGTTGAAATTAATATCGATTTATAATAAATCAATATCGATTTAAAGCAAATTGCTCGCTACTTTGCTGGATTGTTTATCCTTGCTTATTGCCTTGAAGCGTGACTTGAATAGCATTTAGCGCTGTGTAGGTACATAATGGCAATTACAGTATTAAAACATTATAATTTTTATAGTTAAGCTTCTGGGATGTACTACACTAATTGACTGGCATATGCATCTATCTATAAACACTGATTCTAGAAACTTGAGATTTCGTATAAAAAAATTTCTAGAACTTAGATAGTGGGTTTCGAAATGAATGATTATAATGTCGTGCCGTGCTACGATGCGGTATCATGTTTTGCTACGACTTTCATGCCGTGCTACAATGCATCGCAGAGAGCCGCTGGATGCAAGCAGGGGTCCAAGCCCGTGGTATGTGGATGCCCCTACGAGAGACCTATGTCCAGCAGTGGACATAGACTTTTTTTTATTCATTATAGGCAAGCGCTTGACCAAAATTACACCTGATGGAAAGTGATGATGTGGCCTAAGATGGGACGCGTTTACCTAGAAGATGTACTACTCATTCTTGTTTTAAAGATTGGACTATTGTAATTGGTAGGAAACACAGATCGCGGAAGAGTATTCCAAACCTTAGATATGCGTATGAGGAATGATGACACAAAACGTTTCGTGCGTGTAGATGGAATGTCGACGACGCGACATAAGGATGGAAACTCGCCCGACATCTTGCGGTTCGGTGGTAAAAAAAAGCTGATTCTAATGATGATGCTGGTGAACAGCAAAAATAAAAGTTCCTTGTATTAAAACTTCATGGAGCCATATTAAACACGTTGCCAACGCGCCTCGTGATGTCGCGTTTCATTTGTTTCAACCTTTAACTAAAGCTTATGTAAAAGTAAAAAAAGATAAGTAGCCCGTCAAAGCAATAATCATCGATCGTTATCGGTACGCTTTATTTAGAAAAAAAGACCAGTTCAAAGTCAATGTTAAACAATGATCGTAAAACAAATAATGCGGAAGTGAGCAATCAATATCAGAATCAATTTGTATTCGAAGTAATGATCGCCCTTTAAATAAATGATTATGAAACTTATAATATTAAGGGCCTGTGAACAGTGTAAGTCAGTTTTGTCTCATAAACATGTCTCTGATTGAGGGTCCATGGTATTCTAATAAAATATAATAATTTTGTTGTTGTTGGACTACGGTTCTAATTTGGCTCACCTGAGACCAAAAGGATTTATGGCAATAATTTAATTATTATTAGTATTAATATAATTTAATGCACTTGAGTCTGATAGTATTATATTCGTGGAGATGGCAAAAAACTTAAAAAAGAATGTAATATTTAAGTGACTGCAGTTATGTCATACGTGTGTGCGTCACACAAAGTGAAAGACAGACAAGCGTTGCCACGACATGAACGTCGTTGACATTTTCAAGATTGTCTTCATTCATGTGTACATAACCTTAGTGCAGGTTGAACTTAAAGCCGGAGCAGCAATGAACAGTCACGACTTGATAGACAACACTCATTAGCATTGTTTATTTTGAAGACTTCTTTGATGGTGTAGATGTTGTGTAACTATCACACAAGTAGGAACAGAGAGGTAAGATAACGTTATTAGAGCGTGCAATGTCGGAACTTACTGGTATCCAAAGACTCCAGTCGTTTTTAGGGTTCGGTACCTCAAAAGGAAAAACCGAACCCTTATAGGATCACTTTTTGGTCTGTCTGTCTGTCTGTCCGTCCGTCGTGTCTGTCCAGAAAACCTATAGGGTACTTCCCGTTGAACTAGAATCATGAAATTTGGCAAGTAGGTAGGTCTTATAGCACAAGTAAAGGCTAATAGTAGACATATCTACTACTACTTTTTATCCCGAAAAATTAAAAAGTTTCCCCTGGATTTTGAAAAAATCTAAAACCATGTGGGCGAAGCCGCGGGCAAAACCTAACCTACAGGAGATGCTTTTAGACGATTTATATCCTCCTCTACGTATAACATCTCTCTGTGTCAAAAGCGTTTCTACTGTTGGATATGATGGGAAGTTATTCCCATCTTAATAACTAATAGCATGTTTGTTTAGGATAAGCCGTTGTAATTATCTATTGTCTGTATTGTATTGTGGAATATGACAGAATACTGCAAAATTATATATTTTGTTCGCAAAGGACATAAAACATTTTGTATGATGGTACAGGAAAATTGATGACTATAAACATAAAATTGTAGACACAAAGAGACTTGAATATTTAACAATCGTATTTGTTTCCTCTTCTATTGTAGTAGCTTAATGAATTACTACAAAAATTCACATCAATAATATAAAACATAATTTAAAATAGCTGCTTTTACGAACTTTAAGTTATGTATCACTAGCTGATGCCCACAACTTCGTTCGCGTGCGTATAGGTTTTTAAAAATCTCGCTGGAAATCATCTTTTTTCGGGATAAAAAGAAGCACATGCCACTCTCCAGGTCTATAACTACTTATATCCATGCAAAAAACCAGGTCGATCCGTTGGGGCGTGATTGTAGGACAAACCAACAAACCGATAAATCAACAACAAACACACTTTCGTATTTAAGTATAATATGCGTATTGGGTAGTGATTTTATCATAATCTGAAATAAATCCAGGTATTCGATCAAAATCCTGGATCTGCTGAGGATTATGATGAGATTCAGACTACGTTTCGTCATATTCTTTTGGCTTTGCATCGAAATTTTGGGATTTTGGTAAAAACACTAGTTTCATCAAAATGCCCCGTCAAATGCAAGTTATTTTTGATTCACGAGTACATATCTGACCTGAACCAAAAAGCATCAACAGTAAAACAATCAAACAATAAGTGATCTAAAAATTTCTCCTACACCATGATAAATAAGACGAACGTCGGCAAGCGGAATATACAAACACTAAGCGTCGACAGGTTTGCAAATAACAAACCGAGTTTAAAGACCAAGTACCAACGGTAGACTGGTAGAGATGGCCGGCCGTAACTACCAACGTATTCTTATATGTTTATGCGTATACGTGACAAACTTTATTTTTCTAGCGAGAATCATGCGCATGACACAAATACCACGACAATGGAACTTGTGTCTATATGAAGCCCATGCAGCCCCGTGTTAATGGGAAAAGAAAATAAGCAGTCGTTGCAAGCGTCTGGCATTATCCTTTTTAAGTTTTACAACGTTCAATTTTTAGCACTTCTCCAGTTCAGTAAGGTTTATTGGCAGAGTTATTTATAACTTAATTTTGTAACAAGATAATTTTCTCGTTGCCAATTGTGATACTCGCACTCCTATATTTTTGTCTTTTCTTACCGCCCATCCACATATTTTTTATTGTTAATCTTTTGCTTTACAACCTTTGTTATTCTGGTTTGCTTTTGCTTTATTTTAATTTATCAAAATCAGCGCCTCTACAAAAAATTAGTTTGATTCAGTAATGTCATATTTCCAATTAATATTGTACATGTAAGTCATAATCAACTTTTATATACTAGGTTTATGCTCTGAAAGACTTTATGTTTGAATACATAAAGATAAAATAATTGTATAATGTTTATTATCTCTATTTATACGAGTAGGATCATAAATGCGTTTGTAAAGCTAAACAGTATTATTTAGAAGTAGTTTTGTGGGCGTTATCGCCAATTTAACTTTGAAGTCGTAAACCCATGGATTGCCAAGACGTGTCGTGGCGCCGCTCAATTCCCGTTTTAAATCTTCATTCGACTCATTTTTATCGTTTGCGAAAAGTTTTACTAGTTTTTAAACTCTTTCCTGTAAACTCGGTGTTAGCAAATTTTCATATGTGTTAAATTAATCTAGAGGTACTTATTTATCAACAGAACCTGTTTGGTTATTAAGAATAGAATAGAATAGAATAGAATAGAATAGATTTTTATTCAAATAAACTTTTACAAGTGCTTTTGAATCGTCAAATAATTTACCACTGGTTCGGAATGCCGTTCCTACCGAGAAGAACCAGCAAGAAACTCGGCGGTTGCTCTTTTCAATTGTGCAATTTACAATAATATTCTATACTATACAAGCAATTGCAGACCCGCGCATTGCTGGAGCGAGTCAAATCCATGCTTTTTTATCATTTACATAATCTTCGATTGTGTAATATGCTTTTGCCAGGAGCATACTTTTAATGGATTTTTTAAACTTTGGTAAAGGCAAGTCTAATATTGACTGTGGAATTTTATTATAAAATATTACACTCATTCCCACAAATGACTTTCCCACTTTTCTGAGGCGGAGCGTAGGAGTTGCGAGCTTATTACGATTTCTAGTTGGCCTGTCATGGAAATCACCGATTTTTTTGTAGCTGAGGATGTTTTGTCGTACAAAAATTATATTATTGTAAATGTATTGAGAAGCTACTGTAAGAATACCTATTTCCTTAAATTTCTCTCGTAGGGAATCGCGCGGTTTTAAATTATAAATTGCGCGTATTGCCCTTTTTTGTAAAACGAAAATTTTTCCAATATCTGCCGCTTTACCCCATAGCAAGATTCCGTAAGACATAATACTGTGAAAATAGGCAAAATATACAATTTTTGCAGTTTCCACGTCAGTTATCTGTCGAATCTTTCTAACAGCGTAAGCAGCAGAGCTGAGTTTGCCAGCAAGTGTTGATATATGGGCGTTCCATTGAAGCTTTGCATCTAAAGTTATCCCCAGGAACACGGTGGTCTCCTCTACTTTCAACATATCATTATTTATCATTAATTTTATGTTATTTGTCGTCTTGGTATTGGGCAGTGCGAATTCGACACACTTGGTTTTCTTTGCATTTAAAAGCAAATTGTTAACAGTAAACCAGTGAGTGACCTGCGATATGGCTCTATTTACATCGTCATAATTATTCTCATTTCTATCTAATTTAAAAATCAAAGACGTATCATCAGCAAATAGTACAATATCGCAAGTATTTTGGACAAAATATGGTAGATCGTTTATATATACCAAGAACATGAAGGGACCTAGGATAGAGCCTTGAGGAACACCCATTAATGAGGCTGATCCGGATGACTTCACATCATTTACACATACTGTTTGTATACGATCACTGAGATAAGACGCAATAAGACTAAGCGCAGTGTCTTTGACTCCATAATAGCTCAATTTAGCTAAGAGAGTCTCGTGCTCAACGCAGTCGAATGCTTTAGACAAATCACAGAAAATTCCAACGGCATTCTGTGAGTTCTCCCACGCATCGAATATATGCTTTAAAAGCATTGCGCCCGCATCGATTGTTGATCGTCCTTTAGTAAAACCATACTGCTCCGAGTGAAGTAATTTATTCAAGTTAAAGTGCAAGAGCAGTTGGTTGAGCATAATTTTTTCAAATATCTTGCTAAAAGTCGGCAAAATCGAAATTGGCCTGTAATTATTTGGGTCACTTTTACTGCCCGATTTGAAAAGAGGAATCAATTTACTGTATTTCATAAGATCTGGAAAGGATCCTGACTCTACGGACTTATTAAAAATTAGAGCAAGATATGGAGCAACAATATCAATAATATTGCTGATTACTTTTACTGATATCCCCCATAAGTCTCCTGTTTTTTTGTACTGTAAAGATTTGAATACCTTAATAATATCATGTGGGGTAATTTGTTCAAACTTAAATAGTACACTGCACTCAGAAACATTGCCCCTAAGAAGATTATAGGCTTCTGTTGGCGACGAGTTAAGGGAACTAGTAGTGGTAACTGGGATGTTTCGGAAAAAGTCCTCAAATGTCTTTGCAATTTCTATGTCAGAGTCAGTAATGTGATTGTTAATTTTAAGTTCCAATTTATTATTATTTTCCATTTTATGTTTCCCAGTTTCATCTGTGATGATTTCCCAAGCTGCTTTTATTTTATTATCTGAATTAATAATTTTTCGTTTTATGTGAATTGACTTAGCTTGTATGCAAACATTTCTAAATAATTTTGAATAATTTCTTACATATTGAACAAAGGCTGGAGTAAAATTATATTGCTTTTCTGCATACAAGTCAAACAGCTTATTCCTACTTTTATAAATGCCAACAGTAGCCCACTCACTAAATTTAAGATTTTTAAACAATCTTTTTTCTATGATTTTAAAAATAGAATTAAATTGGGAATTTATTAAGTTAAAAAAAGCATTATACAGTTCATCCGGACCACCCTGTGTAAGGTCAAGTGAAGGTAAGGTGAATAAAATATTATGTTTGAATTGCTTTACTTTTTTAGTAGTGACTGGCCTATACTTTACTACTTTTATTGTATTTAGTTGACAGCTGGGAACAGATATCATTTGTCCACAGTGGTCGGATCTAAGATTGGTGATAATGGATTTTTTAATAATTTTACAATCACCAAAAATGTTATCAATACAAGTAGCTGAAGTTGCAGTTACACGTGTGGGCTCAACAAAAATGTTTTCTAAATTAAAACTTTTAAATAAGTTAAGTAATCTATCTGTAAAGGAGGTGTGAAGTAAAATATCAATATTAAAGTCTCCACAAATCAATAATTTTTTTGATGACCTACATATCCGCCTCAGTGCCTCCTCCATGACGTCCTCAAACAGAGAAAAGTCACCTGAAGGAGGTCGGTATGCGCAAACTATAATATATCGCTCCAGCTCAACACAGGACAGCTCAATAGTGCGTTCGACCGAAAGATTAAGAATGTCTTTTCGTTCCTTGTAATTAATGTTGTTGCGGGTTATTATCATAGATCCTCCGCGAATAGCCTTCTTTCTTGTGAACGCACTTGACAATGAATAATTTCCAAGATTGACAATTAATTGATAACTATTGAGCCAATGCTCAGTAAGGCATAGAATATCAATATCTAATTTTTTTATAAAAAGTTCAATTTCATATTCTTTTCCAGACAAGCCCTGTATATTTTGGTGTACAAGATTAATAATACAGTGCTTGTCTGTTGTATCACTACTTAGTTTTAAATTTTGGCTATCTTTGCCGGTGAGGCTCTGTATGTTTTGATGCACAGTATTCATTTTACAGAGCTCCTCCGTTGTCTTACTATCTAGTTTAAACAAGCAATAGGGTCCCTAATAGTACATAAACTATTGCTTGAGTCAATAATAGAAATATTAGTACTAGAAGTACTCGAGTCAATACAAAGAATATTAGTACTAGAAGTACAGTTTGTAAAAGTGTCAAAAGACTTAGTTACAACACTTGTAACTGGCTCCTTTAAATTATATGCTAATAGTGACGCTATCCTTGTCTTACATTTTCTCGGAAGATACATACTATCACCGATCAATTGAAACTTAGAAGTAAACTTATTTGTATCAAAGTAAAATAAAGTGTCACTATGACAGTTTGTCAAGTTATACAGTTTTAAGTTCAATCTGTATATATAATTGTTTTGTTTTTTACTTAGTGTGCTAGAGTAAGGAAAAGCACACATAATAAATTTACAGTTCGTCTTGGAATGTAATTCCAGTAATTTTCCAAAACATTTTGATATGTCATAATTTTTGACCCTTAAACCGTCCCCAAACAATATAATAATGTTTGTGTTGCTGTCCAAATTTTCTTCCTTTAAACTATCAATTAAGTAGTCCAAACTAGCCCCCGGTGAACATCTATTAATCACTGAGTGTTGAACATGGTAGCTCAAAAGGGATCCAAACTCACTACCTAACTTATCCGATATGATTATAGTTTGTCTCTTAGGTTTCAAAGAAAGATTTGCATCCAAAGATGAAGGCATTTCTACATTACTTGGTGTACATTGCCCCGGACTAGTATCCAAATTGTCCGTAAGCAATATACTATTACTATGATTGTCAACCATAGCCACACCTTGAGTACATTGACATTTACTTGTTAATGACTCAAAACGAGCCATGTTGTGTGCACCTAGGGCCAACAACTCGTCAGCCACCAGTATTTGATCATGGATCTGTTTTTGTGACTGCTCATACTTATCAGAAATATATTTTAAAGAATCATTCAAATTTGAAATTTTCTCATTTAGGCATTGAACATTCAAGTCATATGTTTCTTGAATGTCTCTTATAGTTGAACAATAAGATTTAAGTTTGTTTAACAGATGTGAACGTTCCTTACGCAATGCTATGTTTTTAGTATGGGCGTTTTGCAATTTTATCAAATTTTTGGTTTTTTTAATTATTCTGCTAATTTTAATATATTTTTTCAATTTTTTATGGCTATATAGATCTAAATTAGAATTTTTAAGTGGCTTATTACTGCTTGGGGAAGGGCTGTCACAAGTCAAATCAATAGTCAACACCGGTGGTGTAGAGGATGAAGCAAGCAGTTCATCATACAAACTGTAGGTAGCTCGAGTTTCATAAGTTTGTATTTGAGACTGAAGGTCCTCAATTGTTATTTGAGCTCTGCTCAATTCATCCTCCAATGTAGAAATCTTTTTAAGAGCGTCCTCATATGTTTGAATGCACTCATTGAAAGAGCCAACAGCATTCTGAAGTTGGTCCCGTTCGTCGAGTACTAGAGTATGAACTTTGTTCAAGTCAGCTAGTTCAGCCTTTAATTGAGTGTTCTTGGCAATAATGGCTCTTAACTCAACTTCACTGTCCTCTTGTCCCTTCAACAACTGTTCATTTAGCTGTTTGAGTGACTTTAGTTCCCGGAGGGCATTTCTTAGTTTCTCTTGCTCCTCTATTACTGCGGCTCTCCTGGTTGTGGGTGCCATTGTGTATGTAAATTCCTGAAACACACCAAATAATATGTGTGAGTGAAGGAAAACAGAAATAAAAGTTTACAGATATGAGACAAAAAGGTCTTAGAAAACAGAGAAAAAAGGACAAAGATTCACAGACTTAGAGAGATAACATTATATGAATAATTTGGTGTGTCTATACCAACACTAGCTGCACCAAAAGATTATACCATAATAAGGTGTGCACTTTGTACCTATTTATTTTTAAAGGTTATTATTTAGCTATGGACTTAGTATTTATTATGTGTTGTGTAATGTTAGTATTGTCTGAGGCAGTATTCGTTATTCTCCAACTATACTTCCACTGTTTGTCAAGTAAGTGGAGAAAGGTTGTTGCCTAGTGTGAGGAGGGACGAGACTCGATATTATCGAGAAAATGAAGAGTTGCGTGTAAGTATTGTGTAATGTTAGTGTTGTCTGAGGCAGTATTCGTTTTTCTCTCACTATACTTCCACTATTTGTCAAGTAAGTGGAGAAGGTTTTGCCTAATGTGAGAAGGGGCGTAGCTCGATGTTGTCGAGTAAATGAGAGAGTTGTGAGTGTAGTACCTAACCTAATTATGTAAAACAACATTCAAATACATAAAACATAGAATAAATTAGGCACTAAAAGCAATACTCCCCGGGTTAAAGAAGTTAGTTTTCAAACACTCCGCAGCCGCCCTCCGTTCTCGAGTCCTTGTTCTGGTTGTATCGCTTATTTACAGTGACATGTCACGATTTATTACAATATTTAATTATTAATAACAGTTTCACACTAGTTTTTCACATGTTTCTATATAAATTTACTTAAAATTTAATTAAATATATATAAGGCTATAGCTAAAGTAGGAATAAGTAAAAACAGAGACTCGTCCAATTCTTAAGCTGGTTGTTTGGACCAGCTTTTTGCTTGTTTTTTATTTTCATTTAAAAGTATGTAATTTTGATTTCATTGAAATTAAGAATCGACTCTTTAAAAGAGACTGGGACATGGTGGCATCCATGTAATAGCAACCATAAATTGAGCAACTAGTATAACATCGTCGTAAACCCTAACGATCTAGCCTACAAAAGTTGCATCCCTTATCCGAATGAGATCTTAATCGATCCTATCTAGGAGTTCATAAAACAATTTTAATTGTCACATTTTGCATAAATTGAAAACAAATTAAATTCAATGAGAATGGACGTGGTGAGATGACGTGGGATGCGTCTGCGCAACAAAATGTCACTCGGCGACTTGTTAAACAATATTTATTCAATAGCACACCGACTTGAAAAGATGGACACTCGAAACTCTCATGCAGGAAACGTTAATGACATTCAGTTCTTGGGTACACAGCGCTAAGTAATCGACGAGTATGTTAATATTTCCTCAATGCTCTCTTCACGTCGGATTGGCTACAATGATCAATAAATGGAATAAAAAGATTGACAAATTATAGCCTGAACTGGCGGTCTCGTAAAAAGCGATGGCGCAAGCGGCAAGAAAAAACTTGATACAGTTAAAGTGTGATTGATGAACCTGCACAGTTGCCAACGTGTGGTAATTGAATTATAGGACAAAAACAGTTTCCACATTATCCATTGTCATGTCTTGTGGAGGAATAGAGCTTAAAATTGGGTGGGCAATGACTGATGGGTGGCTCTGATGAGTGAATTTGGTCGGCAGTTAAGAAAGGCGGGTGTTTCAGTAGCAAGATTCCATTTGATCATTAATTTGCCTCCCATCTGCACTAAAGTGAGTGCATGATATGCAAAACAATCGAGATATGGCGAATTGAGAAACGGCCGTCATAAGGCAGTGTACACAGAGCCACAAAATATTTTTCATAATAAATAATAATTGAATGAAACTTTCAGACAGAGTGAACTATTTATATACTATAGATATTAGTTTCTAGAATATATGTCTGCAAAATTTCATGGACTTTGGTTGCTTAATATTCAAATGAAATTGGAACTACGATTGTATGAAACGAGTGACGGAGAGAACCCTCTTAAATATATCCATGCAAAAGATGACATCTAGTACTCGTTGCTTCGTTGCAGCATAGCGTGATTGCCACACCAAAAACCAAACACGCTTTCGCATTTACAATATTTTTTAGGATTTGAGCGATTTGCTGTTACATATTAGTATGAAACAGAGAGATAAAACATTAATCAGCGCTCTAAACGGTGAATGTTTACCCATTAGTAATCGAAAATCGCTAATCCACGGCGTCTGTCGAAGCCAATGTAATCAAGCGCCGGCCGGGCAGATAAGATAGTGTACCTACTAGTTAGCTTATGAAACTGGAATTTATCGTTATTAATATAGGTAAATAGTAAAAAATTTAAGCGTATATAATTTTTTGAATCTCTCGAAATAATTTACGTAGAAAATAATAGCATTTTTAAAACAAAAAGGTAACCGTACCTTCCCATTGCTATAAAGCCGACTGTCGATATTTTTTTGAGTCCTTACGTTTTTTGTATTAATGTTTTATTATTCCAGTTTTTATAATAATATTTTATTTTATAATCTTATTCAATTTCTAAGAAAACATTTTTTTTAAATACACTAACGTTAGATAACAACTTCTTATTTGTAGTAAAGCAAAATACTAATATCAACGACTACAGAATGGGACATTCCGAAAAATAATTTTATGGGATACAAATCCTTTAGTTTATAACTTGATATACCTACTACTGTTAACAGCTGTTTTTCAAGTCATGCAAATTTTAGTCCTTGATCGAGGCAGAAAAAGTCAAAAATAAAACAGTTATTTTTATGATAGTGTTTTTTGCCTACACTTTATATGGACCTTTGTAATATGGCCTTTTGGAAGTAGTTTCGATAGCTGCAAAGTGTCGCTACTAGATGGCATTAACTTTAACAGTCGCTTCAGTACGGAGTGAACATATTATGTACGAGTACATATCACAAATTTCGTGACTGCCAGTTAGCGATGCCGTGGCTTAGCGGTCAAAGCGTCAGGCGCGAACCCAGAAGAGCATATTCGAGCCGGTTTCGCAATTTTTGATATGTATTTAAAACAGTATGTCGACGCCTTACCCCGAATCCGCGGCGGTTGTAAAGGCGCTCGTACTCGTATTACGAACCGGCCTGAACACTGCGAAGTTAATGCATTCCAGTAACTTGGCTTACTGCTGTTAACTGTGATTTATACTGAGGTGCTAACCGATGCTTGTAACTTACCTTCTGCCAAAATACATGTATTTACTTAATTACTAAAATATTATGGTCATATTGGTACTGATTCTGATCGCTAAATTAAACTTAAGTTTAATAATAATGAATTATAATATTGTAAATTCTGTAGATAGCTAGGTGTCAGTGTCAAAATCAAAACTTTATATTTATATACAAAGTTCAATTAAAACATAATATTATTAATAGGTACCTACTTACAATTTGACATCACTAGGTATAAAGGCCGGTTCACACCAAGCACGTACACGTGACCACGCGCGTAGCGACGCGCGTGAATCCATAGACATGACAGCACGCATTACGTCTACGCGAACGTTCACGTCACGCAAGCGGTATGTCATATCTCATACAGTTCCATACATTACAACGTCATGGTACGCGCTACGTCTACGCTTACGTGCTGCATACGCGTTTGGTGTGTCCCAGCTTTTAGTATTTAACCACGAATTTTCACTGACGAAACCTTTGCATGAAAACATTTTGAAAACTCCTTTTTCTGGCTGATTTTCTGTAGTGCAAACGCAAAATCATCAAAACAGGTTGAGTATGAGATTTGTTCCATACGATTTATCAAACATTCACATGTTTTATGTTGGTGTAAACTCACTCATTAACTCACTTAGGGCGATTACGCACTGCATCTGATCTAAATCCGTGAAATACGTTCCGAAGTAGTCATAATTAACTATTTGTATTGTAGCTTACGCACTAGCTCCGACTTCCGTCATCCGAGTTCTCTCCGTCATCCGTGAGAATATCTCGGATGAACATACCTCAGATTTAAATCAGATATGACGTAGTGATGTCAAAGATGCCCACTTACCTAATAGCTTGGATTTGGATTAGAGATCGGATATCGGCGCAATATCCGATTTCGGTCCGAGTTTTTATATCCGTATTTTCACGGACTCGGGTGAGTGCGTAACCGCTCTTACGCAGACTTTAACAGATAAATATTTATGAAACTTACAGAACGAGTAGCTAACCCTACGGGTGAAAAATTCTCAATCTTTCTCCATCCTAATACTGTAGGAACTGGTAGGCTTATTATTGTTTGTCTGTCTCAATAGAGTCGTAATAAAAGTTAATGTAGGTACATTATTAAGTAGGTATACTCCACGTAACTTAATTACACTACTTCGCTATAACAATAAACAATTTCCAAAATACCACTTCATTGGTATTCATGAAGGAACGACACCTGGTGTGTTCGAATTTGTATGCCTTTAACACTATATCGATTTAGTACCGATATCAAATTGTAGTTACATCCTGGTAGGAATATTAATACACTGTTCATGAATATATTTTCTGTTCTAAGTCTCCGGTCTTATTTGAATATTGGTTCTAACTTAGGACTACAGACTTGCCAAAGATAGAGCTGTTAGTAACACCAGTGGAAACCCTTAAGCTGCATTTACGCCAGAGTAACATAGTATGACATTGCGGTATGCCACGGGGCTAGGGCACACCCTAATATTCCAAAAGTCTACAGCTTGATGTTGTGTCGCCGTAAAAAAACTACCGCATGGCCGCGTTTATTCGTAGCATGCCGTATTATTGCATGTTGTTGCCCCGGCGTAACAGCCTTTAAAATTCTATTTAATTTAGTTATCTTCTTCTTGGTCGTGTTTACAAAGTACCATGGTTAATTGCTTGGTGGAATCAGGCATAAATATGTGATACTTCGCTACTTCTAACACTAATCTACTGACTGATATGCGATAAATACAGAATTTTATCAAAATCAAACTTTTATCCACAGTTTCCGTCCAAAGAAAGACTTCGTAAAATAACCCTTTCACTCTTTCCAAACAGAAACGCTGACATTTATACATACAGGTAAGGCATTCAACAAACCGACTGACTTATTTTGATATGTAACTAATATAATTTTAATCAGTTCAATCATATTTTTTTATCAATCAGGGAAATGCATATACATATTCAAAAGAAAAATAATGTTGAATAAGTATTATCGCAATGTATTATTTTTGATTAGATATCTGAAACGAGGTCAAAATACGGAGTTAATCTACGATTAACTTAATTTTCGACAGAGGCTTAAAATATACGACTAACTATTTAATGCTGTTTAGCTATAGTTTAGTTTATTTGAAATTCTACTTTAAAAACCAAAGTTCCCCTGGACTGAATTATTTAATACTGTTTTGTTTATCTCCCTAGGTTTTGACTACAATAGAATTACGTAAAATTGCACGTATCGATATAAATATTTGAGAGGCATGGAAATTTTAGTGCCGTTTTTAGACATTTATATTGGACATATTACAGACTTGGGCTGCATAGCAATTATTGGGATTTCTTCTTAAAGTAGTTTAAAGATTCAACAGTCGAATTTGACTGTAACGTGCTAATCGTAATGCTCAAGTAATATGGACTACATTGGGTAACTGGATGGGTGGTCTAACATAAATATGTTCCTAAGGTGTTGGATTTCGCATTCTTTATTTGTTTCAATGACGTCTAAGTCTATTAAGTGCGGTTTTATTCCATTATGGCTTAACAAATAAGAATATTTTTATTTTATTCAATGCGCAATTACATAGTGATTATTCCATGTTATCCCTCACGAATATCTAATTTTTATTATGTAATACGATTAGAACATATTATATTTGATACAATTAATAATTGATGAAAAATTCTCCTCAGTATTATATAGCTGTTCAGTTTCAGTATCGAAAAATAAAATTATATTTTACTTTTTAATTAAATATAGATTTACCAAGTAACAGGATAGGATACAATTTCCAAAAATTACGAATTTTATGAACTTTCCTTTGAAGTCTAGATTTGGGATTTTCTCGTAATGTCTGGCTTTATGATATATTACTGGCATTTTTGTTAAAAATATACATAATATACATTTGTATAAATAAATATACATTTGTATCATGTACCATGAAGTTAATTAAATTTGATGGGTAATAAAATCACGATAACTGACCAAAACAACTCACCTTATTGATTGTTAAGTCCATTTGCATATTATTTGGACACAAATTTGTTTTTCAAATTTCTCGTATAAACCACAGACGTTCTTGGGGTCTTCTCACATGCCCCAATGATTCAGATATTTTAAATTTTTGCATTCCAAAAAGTTAGGACGGTTTTTGGAATTTTTTTCTACGCTGTTAAAGATTTGTATTTTGTTTATGAGATACATCAAAGATATAGAAAATTGGTAAGATATCAGGTATCATAATTTTTTGAATATTATGCCAACAAAAAATTTATACTTTATTTTATTCTGATAGAAGTTAATCCTTGACTGCAATCTCACCTGGTGGCAAGTGACGAAGTGGGCTAACCTGGCATAAACTTAACGTTTATAAATTATTTATTGCTATCGTATTCTTATTTATGTTTTTATACTGAAGATCAACAGTCAGTCTCCCATTTTTCTACAAACCCCATGATACTACTTTTTACATTAGGTATATTTGCATAATATTAAACAATAATATACCGGTAGATTGATCGATCTTAATAATCAAAATTGCGACCGCTAACTAATTAATTATTATTATTTATTTGTATCTTTGAAATGCGAATGAGATACAGAATTAAAACAATAAAAATACTAATGAAAATTCCATAGAACCAGCTCATGTCGCCTACTAGTCTTCCTATTAACATAAATGACCAATAAATTGTCATTTCGACAAATAGTTATTGAGTAACAAAGTGGAGATTAAAATCTATGGAATTTGCAGTAATATGTCAACTGTAAATTAATTTTATTTATTAAACATCTTTGTTCCGTTTCGTTAGTAGGAGCCTACACACATCAAAGACGAATAACATAATTAAAATGCCTACCTACGGAAAATAATTTTAATACTTTGGCAACCAGGATTAGATGTCGCGTGTTTATAGTGAATATTTTCGTCTATTGTGTGAACGTTTTATAAGATACTTATTAAAATACTAGTGACGAACTGATTCCGGATTTAAAATAATGTTGTGATCATAAATTAAGATTTGTGTATATATTTTATCATTCCTTTTGCTTGTATTGTTTGTTTCTAATGGTATTAACGCCAAGCATCTCTGTATAGGAGATTATGTTTTATACTCTTTTTATAGATAATTACTTTTAATTTTATTACAACATAGAAATTCTAATTATGTAAATAGCCCCAACGCTTTATATTTCTGTTACTTTCAAATGTTAACGTAACATTTGAAACTTTATTGTGTTTTGTCTGAAGATATTTTTTCTACAAAATAATAATAAAATAAAAGAAAAGAACATTAAAAGTATATTCATTCATTAATTTTCAGTGAATATATAATAACTACCTTACTAAAACTGGAATGAAATTAAGTCAAAGAAAGCCACACCGGATGTCTTATGAAATTAATTTGTTGTTTTAGATTTCCAAACCGACATCATCTTGAATTTATTGCTACATTTGTTTACCTAAATGCCATATATACCGCCATTATCGGTTATTCATCGATTTTATAATAGTTCGAGAGACAACCTTACCATTTTCAATTAATCGAATGCATAAAGCGGCACATTCTGACTTTGAATTAGAATTGAATTGAATATTTGACTTGTAAAAGCATAAATATTTATGTGAAATTATATAAAGTATTTAATTAATAATATCTATCTATTGAATGCCAATCAATCTGTAATTTAAACAAGATTGATACAATATAAACTTTTTCAATTTATTTTATGGTTTACCAATACAACATTGGTTTTTACAAACTTTTGTATGCATAATAATAATAATTGGAAGAAAACGAGTAGCTATGCATTCAATTTTAGTTTATATAAATTAACATTTAGAAATATTTAACCTCGTCCCAATCCATATCTTTACTAACCATCTCGTAGGATATAATAAATAATAATATACCTATATTTAGAAATGCTAATGTTCAGCGATATGTTAGTAATATTATGTCTTAGATGTAATATAACATGAGGATGTAATGAGAGGCAATAATCACAGTGGGGGACCATTGCTGTAACACCAATACTGTTTTACACTTGACGTATTAAAAGTATTTTTAACTTTCACCGCTAAGATATTTTTTTTTGTAAAAAGTATCTATTTTTTATGATCTACTAGCTGACGCCCGCGACTTCGTCCGCGTGGATTTAGGTTTTTCTAAATCTCGTGGGAACTCTTTGGTTTTCCGGGATAAAAAGTAGCCTATGTGCTAATCCAGGATATTATCTATCTCCATTCCGAATTTCAGCCAAATCCGTCCAGTAGTTTTTGCGTGTAGGAGTAACAAACATAGACACACACGCGCACACACACACACACACACACACACACACACACATACAAACTTTCGCCTTTATAATATTAGTGTGATGTGATTTTATCACTTGAGTACTTAGGAAATATAGTAGAACTGATTATCCCGATCCTTTGGTTGTATCTTTACAGATACTAGTACTTACTACTTACTTACTTTACTTTCTATACTTGCCTTTGTAAAACAGTTTGTTTAAAAAAAGGCAAGAGCAGTAGTTGAAGTAGATAGTAAAAATGTATGTGTATTGTGTTACCTAGTAATATCGCGTCTTCCCTACTTTGTATGGGTATTTAATCATAGGATTCTTTCGCCATTTATCGCTTATCTGAACACGGCTTAACGTGCACTTATAATAATTACATTAGATATCTCAGATTAAAGGCATGACCATGACACATTTTGGTGTCATACTAAAATTTCTAGAAAGCTACTCATCTAAGTTTGTCTTTATCATGCCTTAAATCTGACTCATAAATTTTTTAGAAGATTAAAGTTAATCGCGATAAATTAGCTCAAAATATTTTAAAACTGTTTAGGATGTATTAACTAATGTTTAAAACTATCGAGATGGTAAAACCTACCGTAGAGGAGTGTTACTTAAAATATAAACGTAAAGCATTGAAAATTTTTAATATATCAACTTTTTTAAATTGAAAATTTCACAATAAAATTTAAAGCTAGACTTATCTAATTACTTACCAATTGAATGGTGCCAAGATTAAAAAATAAATAAAAATAAAACATATATTTTGGTTTTCGCCAATTTCTATCGACGTTTTTTCTAGTTTCTACATTGAAAGATTAGACTTGCATCACAGTATTGAAGGATTATCGTGGTTTCGATTCCAGGCACTTTTTACTCTAAATATCACTTTTTTTGACGGCGAAGGAAAACATCGTAAGGAAACCTGCATGCTTGAGAGTTCTCAGTAATACGAGTATGTAAGGTGTGTGAAGTCTACTAATCTGTACCTACTTGGCCAGCAAAACCCTTCCCATTCTAAGAGTAGACTTGTGCTCAGTAGTGAGCTGTTGATGGGTTCATCATGATGACGCTGATGCTAAAACATCTACACAAATATGTTTTACAAGTTGCGTGATTCGAGTAGCTATGCGACTATATGTATCAGGGTTAGGGTTAATAAATCCAATTGATATGAGAAGCCTCTACTTGTATATGTAGACCTTGATTGATTTTCAATAACAGCTGCTTGATTTATTTTTGTTACTTGGTACTATTCTGCAGAAATTCCTGGCTACACACAACCACATGCATCCCGGAAACAGGCATCGTATTTAATAATACCCACGATTCATTCGTATGAATTTAGTTTTTTTAAATGCCGTAGAAACTTTGATTTTCCGGACAAAATGCAGCCTACGTCCGCTCCCGGGATTCAAGTTTACCAAATTTTATCAAAATCGGCTAAGCGGATGAGCCTTGAAAAGCTAGGGGTCAGACTGACAGACACGTATTTAATCTATGGAACTAGTATAGATTTTATATTTATATGTGCCAATCTTATGAAAATTTCAATGAATATTGGGATATATTTGCATTACTCTATTTTCCTTGGAAAAGCTTAAATAGTTAGTGAAAATTTATGTCCTCGGTTAAGGGCAAAATAATTAAATAGGCAGTTACATAACGTCACAAAGTCTGAATTATAGGCTCGGAATTCTGCCAATTTGCTAAAGCCACACTAAATAAATTGTGGAGTCAGACGAATTAAAATATCGTCGCCAATATGTGAAAAGTAGCGTTGGCGTGCGGTTTGAATTAATTTAGTAGTACTAATTTTGTTTGTGGTGGTTTGTAGGTAGTCTGGGAACGTTTTAACAAGTTTTTGTGTACCTATACAGCAGAAATATACTAGGAGGTATAAAAAATATTTAAAAAGGAAACTTATTTCAATTTTAATATGGGTTCCTTCAAGTCAAGAGTGAATAGGCATCTTCTAGGCAAGCGTGTTCTATCTTTAGGCTACATCATCACTTGTCGGCAGGTCTGATTGCAGCCAAGCGCTAGTCTATAGATTTAAAAAAATCTAAAATCAAAATCCAGGAATATTCAATCCAAAGTAGCCGTAGTACTATTTGTATGAAGTGTTACGCACTAGATCCGAGTTTTGTTCGATTTCTGAAAAAGATAGGTATTAGGACTCAGTGCGGGAACAGAAAATATTTTCCAGTGGATAACATTTGACCCTTCGTTGTATAAAAACCTCCAGTTAAATAGGTCATATGCTGCTGCATATTTAAAAAAAGCCGGCCACACTACATAGCATCTCTGTCAGGGACAATGATTTATTGTCTTTATAAATTATAGACGCAAACCTACTAAATACTGAAATACTTGCACTTTATAAGGCAACTATTAAGTCTTCCACTTCTCGTTATTATTGTAGTTTTGCAACTCACATGTAAATTGTGGAATCATGATCTCTCAAAACTAGAGCCTCGATAGCTCAACGGTTGAGGATCGGCGGTTCAAACCCCACCCGTTGCACTATTGTCGTACCCACTCCTGGCACAAGCTTTAAGCTTAATTGGAGGGGAAAGGGGAGTATTTGTCATGATTAGCATGGCTAATATTCTTAAAAAAAATATTAAATAAATAAATAAGGAACCATGATCTCTCAAAACTGCAGATGGAGGCATTCAAGGGATGGATGAACAAACACAACGGATTTTTCCTCACGGCAGTTTCCTTGGTGCTGTAAACGAGTTAGATTAGGTATCCCGCCTGCCCATTTGGCCACTATTAAAAAAAGAAGCAAATACATTGTTACGTATTGATTAGGCTCTTCGGGGCAGTAGGTTAAGAGTGAAGTGAATCAACGTGTTGAATCACAATCTCTATCAGCTCTACAGAGAGCGCTGACATCAATGGCTGACACTAATTAATGTCTCCTCTCGAAGCTATCGGTGTATTGAGACATATTATCTACGAAAAGCATTAGCTTGGCTACTTTTTGTATTTGTCTCATGCTATCGGATGAATGTGTAGTGAAAATGAGACATACAATACAATAATGCACATAATATTGATTTCGAATTTTCATGTAAGGATTTATTGAGGTACCTACCCCTGCGCCCTGAGCACAGACCATGAGGAATTTGCGTTTTATCCAAACACTATACTTTTTACACCAAAATTTTCGCTAACTTTTTTTTTGATTTTTAAAGTGAAAACTTTTGGGATGGCTAAAAACTTTGAGGTTACGTCATCTACATGCTCATGTTAATATTGCTCGGATAGATGTTAAAAATAAACTAATATTAATGGTATTAATATATTTACTTATTTACGCAATGCCCAGTAAAACCGACTGCGGTTTTTGTGGCACCGAATGTAATTAGAAGTGCCCTGTATACTGTATAGGTTTAATAAATATAAATAAATTAAATAAAATATAAATAATATACCTACCTATATAGGTATTATGAAATCTTGAAAGAAAGTTTAAGTCTTCACTTCTGTCAGCAGATTCTACCTGTAAATTTTTATAATTATTGTAAAAATAAACTTACACAATATGTGTATTAAAGTTGGTTTTATTGAACTTTTCAAATCAACTGAACATACCATAGAACAATGACTTGTATAAAACAGAAAGTACCTACCTAACTATGTTGTAATCGTTTTTCTGAAAAACTGACCGTTATAATGATTCCACGAAGCGTCTTATCACTTGGAACATATCAGTACGATACTTACTTAACCGTAGGCATTTATAAATCATATTATTTTTATTATTTAAGGTAAGTGGGTCGTCTTTGTTACTTTATGTCAGGAACGCTTGAAGCTGAAAGAAAAGTCATAGTTATACATAATTATGTATTCAGTACTTGTATTATATGATTAATTTGTTCGTTGACAGTTTTGCATTTGACCAAGAACATGAAAAACTTATATATCTATACCAAGTGAACTAGAGTGAGGGAACTCTGGGATTGATCCTGAATCGACGATAATAATAGGTATGTCAAATATTCGGTCAAAGAAATATAGGCAATTCATAGGCTACCTAGCCTATGAATAACCTAGCCTAGGCAATTTAAAAAATGACGTTTTCTGGAATATCGTGCCAATCGAAACCAATTTTAATTTAATTTACGACATCTATGTTGCTTAATACTATGACAAAGAATAAAAAATGTAGGAAAGACTTAAAAACAAAGGGCGACCATATCACTGCAATTTTAATTTCTGATGTGTTTAATTAGACATTTCACAGCACAAGGTTTTAACGCGTTGTACTGCTGGATATATTGTGTATATGTAAACATATAAATACTACTTAGGTAGGTGTATCATGTAACCTAACTAACCCAACACGAACTAACCTACTAACCTGTAGGCGGAGGGCAGACTAGCGGAAGCGCGCAAAATTCAGTTGCCTTCCATAAAGCAATTAAAATGTTATGTTTTTGACGCAACGAATTATTGTAATGGAATTATATCAGAGAATCACAACAATGTACCTAGTTAAAATATGTTTGCTCAAGATGGGTTCCTTCATAGTTAAAGCAAGTCATACAATTTTATAGCATACCCCTGAAAGATGCCTGAAACAGAGGATTTCCTTTACATGGTGGAGTAGTCACTACTAAAATTAAATTAGGTGTCGTTTCCTTGTAAACGACATGTACTAACAATTAAATATTTCTGTCTGCATCACAGACTATTAAAATAACACTTGAATGTAATTTTCCGTCATTACGTTTGTTTGCTTTTATTGAATTTTTAATGCGTGGGTGGTCCTTCGCTGAAGGTTAATCACACATTATTATAACCTCTTCTGGATGTTTTATTAAAAAAAACTGTAAACTTAGTAAATAAAGATCTTGAGAGGGTGCAGGTGGTTTGCCTTACTGACGTCAAAAGCTCGCTCCAAACTTCAAACTTGTCGTAGTCTGGAGACTGGACTGAGTAATTTTTTTTTTAAATAAAAATAGCGAGCAAATGAGCAGGCGGGTCACCTAATGTTAAGCGATTACTGATTACCGCCGTCCATGAACATTTGCAGTACGTACCAGAGGAACCGCCAATGCGTTGCCGGCCTTTCAGGAATTTGTTGTTGTAACCTAATGGGAACACCGCTGTATAATATCGTGAGTATTAGCTCGTTCACACAGGCTGCGTAAGCGTAGACGTAGCGCGTACCATTGCGTTGTAATGTATGGAACTGTATGAAACATGGCACACCGCTTGCGTAAAGCGTGGACGCATGCGTAACCCGGTGTGTTAGGGGTTTACGCGCGTCACTACGCACGTGTCACATGTACGCAATTGGTGTGAATCGGCCTTTAATCATAATGCTCATTCTTGTCATATCATGTTTACATTACGTCACAGTACATGTATAAATCCTATGCACCTAGGTTGCGGTTTTGCTAAAATCCACCAAGTAATTGTTCTGGCGTGCGGTCGCGCGGTGTCATCCAAATAACCATATATTCTTCTTGATACCCGAGCCTTGATTGTGTCGACCGTATCGCACGTTTTATTACGTAATAGCATTAGGTAGGTACCTGTATTTTACAAGATTAGCATGTTTGCAGTTTCAACACTAAATTCTTTCTTAATCAAATGAGGATTTTAAGTGGAATTTCGCGTTCATAGGCTGTAAATTCTTTGATGAACTAAAATAAATATGTGTATAGCTGCTCAGTGATAAATTAGCCAAGTTCAAGTCCTAATAACAACACTGGAAAAAAAATCGGTAATAAATTGAGATAATAAAATCGAAAGAAAATTCAACGGTTTATCTAAATTCTAAGCATATTATATAGCAATCATTGGTCAGGCATATTTTACGAAGAGAGAATCGATGCAAAAGTTGCAGTCCTGACTCATTGACAGACTTATCAACCCATGCCCAAACCGTTAGAGCTAGAAATCCGAAATTTTCACAGAGGTTTCTTTTCTAATGTAGACAAGGAATAAGGCCAGATTTTTTGAATTCCCTACGGCAGCAGTGCATTGGCGTTCGATACTTAGTATGATTTTATTATTGCAGTTGGTTTATTACAGTATGTATATGTTATGTATGCAGCTTTAAAGAATTCGCCAAATAGGCATAGAGTAGGTAAACGCCGAGTTCAAACATTGTTGGACATAATTAGGGACGCGTGCTACATGATTCCTATGTAGGATTCTATTTGATTACATAATGTACATTTCGCTTATAGCAATATTTGCAAGGCAATTATAAAAACAAATTCAACATAGGTGGCGTACGAAAATCTTACATTATGAGCATTTTAACGTAGCGGGCGTGTGTGTGAATTAATTAGTTGGCTAAGGTTTGACAACAAATACTCGTACTTATAAACAGCGGCGAAAATTCCAGATCACAGTTTTGTAATGGCCTCAACACTTCACACAAAGCCATGTGTTCGTTTAAAATATGAGTTAAAGTCTTCATTGAACATGTAACTGTAATGTAGATAGGTACAGTCAGCGCCTACATTTACTGGTAATTTAACTTTACATAATACTTATCTCAATAAATTCATCTATGGTTATTAATTTAGTTTTCGTATGTAGGTTAACTTTTAGTAATCAAACAACTAGATGGTGCACGTGACTTCGATCTGATTTAAAAAAAAATCGTAGGAAATCTTTAATTTTCCGGGATAAACGGTAGCATATTATGTCCATTCCTGAGATGTAAGCTAGACCTTCCAAAATCAGTTAGACGGATGGGCCGTGAAAACATAGCGGAATAATTAATATAGCATAGAAAAAAGGAGTGTCTATCTATATTAGTCCTACTATTCGCCGATATATTACAACGAGCTGCTCGATATCTGATGGACGTTGGAGGAATGGCTTTCTCGTTTTCAATAACTTTAGCCCAATTAATCTGCTTATAGGCGATCTCGACTGATTGCAGATAGTGACATGATAAAAAATTACAATAATCAATATTAATTTTCTATAACTTGGTAGATCATATTTATTTTTAACTGACTGTACAGTTCATTTGATCTTGTCGTTCATTCTATTCTTTATGTTATGGCTAGGCGCTTGCATTATCCATACTAATGTCAATATTAACGAATACCTAGAATTGGTCTTTACAAAAACCAGGAACAATTCAAGCCTTTATTTATTAACATGTTTATTAGTAATTCTGTAGTGGTTTTCTTGTTTGCTACGTTCTCGTAGATGATAAAAAAATGCTTCTGTGTCACACTAGTAAACAGTAATTTTTATTAAGGCCTTTTACGCTAGAGTAACACAGTGCGATATTGAGGCATGCTATAATAATTTTATTAGGGTTCCGTACCTCAAAAGGAAAAACGGAACCCTTATAGGATCACTTTGTTGTCTGTCTGTCTGTCTATCAAGAAACCTATAGGGTACTTCCCGTTGACCTAGAATCATGAAATTTGGTAGGTAGGTAGGTAGGTTTGGTAGCCACATATACAGGAATAAATCTGAAAACCGCGAATTTGTGGTTACATCATTAAAAAAAAAATTAAAATGTGTTTCAATTAAGATAACTATACCAAGTGGGGTATCATATAAAAGGGCTTTACCTGTACATTCTAAAACAGATTTTATTTATTTTTATGCATAATAGTTTATGATTTATCGTGCAAAATGTTGGACAAAATATACGAGTACGGAACCCTCAGTGCGCGAGTTGACTTGCACTTGGCCGGTTTTTAGATGTAGTAAGAATCATTGCGTCGGTATTCTGTACCGTAATATTCCAATTCTGCTCGATGTTGTATCGTTATAAAAAAGACCGCCGCTATACGATTTGTAGTACGAGTGTGTCGTATGGTCGCATGTACTTGCTCCGGTGTAAACCAACCTTTAATACTTAACATACAATTAATAATTTAAAAAAAAAATGGAAATTAAACTAAATTAATGACTTACAATTTTGATAACTTACAGCAAAATAGTAAAATTGAATGTTATTTAAGGAAACTATTTTAGAGTGTTGTGATTTACGTAAATTAAACTCTAATGGGTAATATGTACAAGTGCCTATCTACCTACTTGAATTTCATATCATAAGTGCGTTGTACGTAGTTACACACCTACTCGTATAAATGATAATCGCAGTATGTGAATATTTCCTGTTATGACATATTGTACAAGTGTAAATTAAAAATTTATAAAACCCCCGACAAGTGAAGGTTACAGTAACTAGAAAAAAGCTTATAACTTTCAAACGGCTGATTCGATTTTCTTGGATTATAGCTAAGAACACTCCCGATCAAGCCACCTTTCAAACAAAAATAAACTAAACTAGCTGACGCCCGCGACTTCGTCCGCGAGGATTTAGTTTTTTGAAATCCCGTGGGAACTCTTTGATTTTCCGGGATAAAAAGTAGCCTATGTGCTAATTCAGGATATTATCTATCTCCATTCTAAATTTCAGCCAAATCCGTCCAGTGGTTTTTGCGTGAAGGAGTAACAAACATACACACACACACACACACACACACACACACACACACACACACACACACACACACACACATACAAACTTTCGCCTTTATAATATTAGTGTGATTAAAATCGGTTCATTAGTTTAGGAGCTACGATCCCACAGACTGATACATGGATAAGTACACACGTCAAACTTATAACACCCCTCTTTTGGGTCGGGGGTTAAAAATCACTCGTTAGGTAGTTATGTGCATTATGGCATTTCATTTTTGTGTGAAAAATGATAGTAGGTAGCTACTAGAAAAAATAATTCATTTATTTATTTATAATGAATATTACTTCGACAGAAAAGTTTAATTTAAACAATATAAGGTATGTGCCACACCAACCATCACATACCTACATACATATATTTGAAAATGAATTTCGTTTTTTGAAGTCGGTCGGATGCACTTGCGTAGTCTGAGCGTATATTTGCCGAGTGGTTTTGCAGCGTTGCTAAGGCACGCACTCTTCAAATATTTACCAGCTGAGGCATTACTAACGATTACCTGGATTTTGGTTTAGCACGACTCTCCACGTTCGTTTGAGAAGTTAGGTTACTCTCGCCACCTATTACCAACCACACTAAATATTAAACGAAAATAACTAATGTAAAAATTAGTTTATCATGGTTATCTGCAATCAGTTGCAATCCATTTCAAAACTAAAGGCTTTTCATAAATACGGTATTCAATTTTGTTCCTAGTTAGTTTAGTCCTTCCCCGCTGCCTACTCAAAGTCGTCGCACCACTAAAGTGGTCAACCATTGTATTTGTATCCAGTGAGCGGTTGCTATTCCAGAAGTTCCCAGCACTCCAGCATATCCTCTCGCAATATACTTTTTCCACCTAGCTCCACTTTATTTTAGGCCCACCATCTTTGAGATATTAAATTTACTAAACATCAAAATAATAAAATTAGCTATAATACTGAATATCTACTGTATTTTGCAAATAGTGTTTAGGTACAACATTAAGTTACAAACATGTAGTGCTTATTAATTGTTCCCAGAAGAATAAAAAGACGTCATGGAAATATATTAGCCACTTCAGTATTTCTGGTAGGCAACTCTTGACCCGACGTTCAAAACACTTAGGTAATAATCAGGACCGTATGCTAATAAGATTAACAGTTTTTCAAATAGCTGTGCGCAATTAGTATGACTAAGACTGAAACTTGCTTTCTTAAGCGTTTTTTATTAACAGGTTTGCTCTTAACACCGTCTCGTCGTAAAGGTTTAGACATACAAAAAGAGTGGCGGCGGACGCACGGTAAGGCTGCTTTTACACCAGAGCATCGTCATGTTACAATATTCAAAAGAAGAGTGAATAGGCACGCTCCACCTTAGGCTGCATCAACACCTACTTTGGTGTGATAGCAGCCAAATGCATGCCTATTTAGTTCTAACAAATGCGGCATACTACTAATAGAAAAAATAATTTTGCGATCTTAAGCAGCATGCTGAAGTCTATTTTATGCCGAGAAAACATTCGTAGAGTTAGGATATCACAGTACGATAATAATAATTAATTAATCTGCCGATTAATCTTAGTACGTTTAAAATTATTATTATTGTAGCATGCACCCTTGTGGCATGTCTCGTCGCGCTGCTGTTGCTCTACCATCACATCACGTGTGTTCAAGGCTTTAGTATGACGAAATATTGAACCAACAAAGAGAAGTTTACCGATAAAAATACTGCAAGTGTACCTGTTCCTCCCTCTCTCTCTCTCTCTCTCTCTCTCTCTCTCTCTCTCTCTATTCGCATCGTATTCCTCATTTCCACCACAATTTCCTCAAGAATTTTCTTGCGATAATGCAGTGAATCTGTGGTTGGCTAGTTTCGACTAAGAAACTCTTTTTTTACTCTTTGGTTTAACAGTAAGCAGATATTACTTGTTAGTGATAAATGATGATAACTGGGACCTATTTATGTACCATGGCCATTGTATACCTATTGCATTTTTTCGAATTTTAACACATCAAAAAAGAGTACCTAAGATTTTTGAAATTAAGTAAAGATTATGAATGAGGAAAGAAATAAGGAAAATCAAAAATTTCTAATAATATTTATTAAAATACAACAAGCAGTTAAATGATTGGTAGGTAAGTAGATTATATATTCGCGGAATAATACTCGTATTGTACCTCGATTGGCGATAGTTTTAAATGCGATTAGGCATACCAAAGTCACAACTGAAAATATCCAATGACTTCAACGCAATTAGGTAATGCGTGCCTACGTCAGTTTCTTTCATTACATTTTATGACTGTTTTCAAACTTTCTTTGTCTCATTATGTTAGTCACGATAACGATGAATTGCATTTTTAACCCCCGACCCAAAAAAAGGGGTGTTATAAGTTTGACGTGTGTATCTGTGTCTGTGTATCTGTCTGTGGCATCGTAGCGCCTAAACGAATGAACCGATTTTAATTTAGTTTTTTTTTTTTGAAAGGTGGCTTGATCGAGAGTGTTCTTAGCTATAATCCAAGAAACTCGGTTCAGCCGTTTGAAAGTTATCAGCTCTTTTCTAGTTACTGTAACCTTCACTTGTAGGGGGTGTTATAAATTTTTAATTCACACTTGTTAGACATTATTTCCCGAAGGGTGTCAACTGTCAACGATTCTATTAGGTACTAAGCCTCCGCCGTCCGTCCATCCGTCTGTCCGTCCGTGCCTGTCAGCAGGCTGTATCTCGTGAACCTTAGGAGATGAAATGTTAAAATTATATTTACCTATTTCTACTGCCGTTACAAAAGAAGAAAACGAAGAATTGAAGGTAAAGAATTCCAGGTTGCCAAAGAAGATAAATCCACGTGTCGATTGAGCTGCAATATTGGAACGTCGTTATCACATGTCGATATTGCATATTGGCGCCATGTAAAATGAGCGTATCGTAATAATTATATCGATATATGTCGAGAGATAATATGATAAGACACCGTTTGCACAAGCATTGAGTTGTAGTTCTTAGAGAAGCAGAGAGTAAGTCTAAAGCGATTAAACAAAGATAAAGTAGAACCTATAAATAATTTTATGTAAACATATTACATTTATAAATAATTTATTTTACTCTTATTCAGCTCTATATACTTAATTGTTTTAATATTATAAAGAGACGTAAGTTTGGATGTAGAGAGTAAGCTCCTGAACTAATTCCGATTCTGAAAATTCTTTCACTGATAGATAGCCACATTACCTCCGAGTGCTATCATGATAATATTAGGCATGATAACAAAATGCAAGCAAATGACATTTACAGAAAGTAATAATACTTAGATATTCAATGATAAAGCGTGAATGGTCCACCGGCGAAGTTACGGCCAGCACTGGCCACCCACTCTCTGGCCATAAGTGTCAATGCGTGAAAACTGATAATACTTGATTAGTTATTGAAGTATCTATATTTATAATAACAGATTGACATATCATATGTAGGTATATCTCTAATCACTCGCTCTTGAAAGCTAACATTTTCCATGAAGATTATATTTCTGTAACGCAGATCCCCACAAAAAAATGTACCTACATGTGTGGGTGAAGTGAATAGTCTTCTTTTCTTCCTGAATCACACAAAAGACAGCAAGCCTGAGCTGTGCCTGTGCGATATAATTTACAAAGTATAAATCAAACTTAACGCATTCAAGTTGATTGTAATAACTTCTTTACAATCAAATAAAAAACTGTCAATAGGTATACCAATAAAATCAGACAGGAAAATTGCATAGCACTTAAAGATAAAATGCGAAATGTAAACTGAAGTTATATAAATAGCAGGGCCTACACTGAGCTCTATAGCTCCACGAGGCAGCATGGTATAGGTTTTCAGGTACAGAAAGATCACTCCACAAAGACGTTCAAATAAATTACGACTCTTATATCGGCGCAATAAGATGCAAATCAGCTCGCGCTGCGCTGCTGCAGGAATTTGATAAATGCTTCTCTTTCTATTACTTAAATTCTTATCCATTATTTTTCTCTCTCATAAGAGATATAAGAGTTACGCGAGTGCCATCCACAGGGTGCACTACCGTAGGTATATTTCTCGGGTTACATGAGTGAGCCAACGAGTGAGCAAGCAGTGAACGAGTGAGCTTGGCTTGGTTGAAGTAGCGAGGCGTAAGTAGCGGTAGCGGCTAGCGCCCACTAAGCAAAGCCTCACGAGATTGCCTCGTCTTGTATGAACCCTGCTAGTGAATCCTTGTGTGAAGACTTCTTCATGTATGATATTTATGTAGACTCTGTCCTTTACAATGTGCGTATATTACAATAATTATGCTAAGTAAGAAGAAATGGAAAACCGTCACAAAAATAAAGTCGTTTCAAACAAGTCACGTGAAATACTTGAAGTAACAGGTTGAGGCGAAAGTATTCAGTTTTCCAGTAAGGTTACTTATACACGGGCCACATTCAATATACCAAAACTGATAACCACACATCCCATACGCGTGTACGATTGGTTACTACGTTATTGCAGGTTGTCTCTAGCTTACGCATCATAGTGTCAATACTAAAAACATCTTGGACATTTTTTGACCTTGTATGTATCAAGCAAAATAATAAGTTATTTAGATTAAGATTTAAGATTCTTCATGTGATTGATGTGTGAGCAGCTTTATGTCACAGTAACATACAAACACTCAGGTCGACTTTGTACCTCAAAAAGTTATATACGATCTTGTAAGGCTATTATCGGGTTTTGACTTGTAAGGGTAAACGCACATGTCGCGATTAATCATCGCTTGATGATATGAAGCTTGTATGTTATTTATTGTATGTACCCGCAGCAATAAATACAGGTGTTGTGTTGGTAAATTGAAAAATTTAAATTTTTATAGTGGCCGTTATGTAAACTGATAAAATGATGAATGTTTGAGCGTTTGTATCTCTTAAGCTTAAGCTTGGTGTCCATTTGATCAGCGTCAGATTATTCTCGACCTGAGGAATCCAGGATTGCTGAAATGGATACATCAGCTCGTCTGACAACGCTGGATGAATTGTTTGTATTGAGGTTCTTTTGACCACGACAACCATCAAATTATTGATTCAATTAAAGTTGCTTCATGGCGAAGACTGCACTACAAATAGCTTCAGGTTAAAAAGCGACGGCGCTTGGAGTCTCAACTTGAGAATCCCTTGGTCGAAGGCACGATATATTTTTCTATTTGACCTCTCTATCAGGCTACTGGCCTCCCTTCTTATCTTTCAAATGTCTGGAAAGCTATTGTTCTGTTCTATTCTTTTCCAGAACTTTACCTTACTGAACCTTGCACAGGCACGGGTTTATACGATGAGATACATGGCACGTAATTGCGTTTACTTGCGTAAGCATGTAGTTATTTAGAATCACTATTAACACCATGGCGTTTTACTGTTTGAAGTGGCTTTCATTAATAACTTCTAGACGTGATAAGCCGCGTACCTAATGATGTCTATTGTTTGAATACGAGGAAAACTCACACGTTTTCCGATTGGATACATCATGTGATATTTTATAAGTATCAACAAAACATTATGTCAAAACAATATTGCCCAGACATCTTATTCTTTTGCCCGCAATGGAACATAGTCATACATTAATAGATATCCGTTTTGGTCAAGAGGTTATAGTGTACGACGACCACAAAGTGAAGAAAAAATGGTACCAATGGTATGAAAATAATTGTTGATTTTGTTATCAGTGAGAGAGCTTATTATACGATGTAGATTTTCAGAGACGGGACGAGTTATTTTCATTGGTATTTAATATTATAATTTGTAGCCAACGTGTTATATTCATAAGCATTATATTATTCCTTCAGAATTTTTGTTGAAATTAGCCATTCGGTCAGTGGATTTATTAATTATTATTTATTCAGAAAGTACCGTTTTAACCGACTTCCAAAAGAGGAGGAGTTTCTCAGTTCGTCTGAATCTTTTTTTTGATTTTCAATCTGGTGACTATCTAGAAATTAAATTATCAAAGATCGAAGTAAAGAGTCTTTTGAAAGATTTGTTAAGGATATGTTGGCCTAAAATCGTTTACGTTTAACCGAAATATGTATTTTTAAAAAATTGTTATACTTATGAACGAACAAAAATATACATATGTTTTGCTAAGTTTGTAGATGTCCTTACGGTTCACTCAGACCAGTCCAAAGTGTAGACATTAGTAGGAACAAGATGCTTTATCAATACATATACATATAAAGTTTACCGTAGTTATATTTGTCGACTGGCGCCTCGTATATGTAATTGTTCGTACAAACAGACACACATCGTCTCGACGCCTGATTTACTAATGTATCTAGTTTTAGCACTTACACAATCCGAAGATAATCCACGAAAACATCCGAATGCCCCTGTTTGTCCCATATTATTTACTATTATTACTACACTTAAGGATCTTGAACAAGGCCTATTGAAATTGTTATTTTAGTATATGAAACTGAGAAAATGGAAACTTTTATTCTAACTTTGTCAAAACTTTACAGAGTAAAAGTAAAAAAGGCTTCATAATTTGCTGTAGTGTTTTCAAATTTGAAAACAGGATTTTTACTTGGCTATTCGACCAAGGGCAGGGTACAGCTGAAGACCTGAAACGCCGTGCAGTGCAAGGAAGTTCCTCAAACTGGAGCTCCGTTAACTGCGAGTGAAATTTTTTTTGTATTTTCAAGGATGTTTGATTCTTATTTATCTTATGTAAAAATATGATAAAATATGATAAAAATTTGTAGATGAGTAAAATGTGACAGCACCAAAACCTTATAAATATAATATTAATTTTTTTTCTATAACACAATTAACATAACCGAACCACTAGTTAAGTTAACCAATTGCTTAATTGAATATACTTAAGTCTTACTACTAATTCTTATTTACTAGTTATTAGCCAATTATCATTTATTTTCACTATGACATTCATTCATTCATTGCCAGACACCTAGTAACGTAGCAAACCCCTGCCAAATACCCTTAATCTTTTGAACTTCAAGGGTATCTGGCAGGGGGTTGCCACGACTTTTTACACGTAATCTATACACCTTCTTCCCCTCCTCTTTTTTCCTTTCACATTCTTCTAGTGATATGATTTTCTTCCCTTCGGACTACATGCCATGGATACCATGCCAGCCTAATACTAATCATCTTGCCTACCACTAACGCTAGCTACTTTCAAACTACTCCTTATACATTCATTCCTTATCTTATCCCTTCTTGTCACACCACACATCCTTCTTAAGCTTCACACAATTACGTAGGTAAATATCTTCAAAACCTGAAACCTTTAACCCGTCCACACTATTTGAGATTGAATTTCATACAAGTAGAAGAGGCGCCACGGCGACGGTGGACTTCATAGTATTGATGACTGTGCCCCACATTATTCAAGAACAAGTGATATCCTTTTCGAATGTCATCATTGATGACGAAGTGGTATTGCTTATCATCAAATGCACGATAACTGTGACTGATTCGTAGCTTTCTTTTTGAGACAAGGATGAAAATGGTCTATTGAAACATCGAATTGTTAGTTAAAGATATAAAAGCTTTATAAAAGCTGTCGAATTGAAAGGAGTGGCCATCTCCTATGTTCACGAACCATTACTTTTAAAATTAGATAGACTAGCGCTTGGCTGCAATCAGACCTGCTAGCAAGTGATGATGCAGCCTAAGATGGAACGCGCTTGCCTAGAAGTTGCCTATTCACTCTTGACTTGAAGGTACCCATATTATAGGTGGAAGGGAAAACTGATGCCGGAAGGGCGTTCCATATCCTAGGAGTTCGGATTAGAAAAGAGGAAGCAAATCGCTTCGTATGTGTTCGAGGAATTTCGACTAAGTATGGATGCAGACCTTGACGATGCCTGGCGGTACAATGGTAGAAAGGTTAAGCGCGTAAAGTGTTTCGCGCTCCGGAATTGCTTGTATGGAGACGATGACTGCAAAAATGGTTATTTTCCTACAAAAATCAACCTCATGGAATAGTTCGAACTAAGTATCTATGCCTAATTTATCTTCGCAGAGAAACATGCCCATTAAAAAGCAGAGCGTCGCATAATACAGGCTCGCGTACAGTGGAGAACTAGCTTAATAAACAACATACCGACTTACCTACCCAGAAACTTGAAGTTTGTAGTAGATTTTCATTGCAAGATTATTATAATCCAACATTTAAGTATGCACTACGATAATCATATTCCATAGATGTCTTCATCTGTAGTTCTGTTTGCATATACTTGTTGAACCTCTCGTATTACAAGTTTCAAATAGTTTTTGTAACTACAAGTCGAATTGAACTTTATAAATATCAAAATATGTACTCGCGTTTGATATTCTGGGTTTATTTTAAGTACTTAACTGAATACTTTAAATATATTCATGAAATTGACCACAAAAAAACATTGACTCTTATATTTAAAAAAAAAAAGGCATTATACTTGCCTTATCTTAAAGAAAAATTTAGTAAGTATACCTATGAGTAATCTCTAAATTAAATCCTTCCTTAGTCGATATCTACAAATTATTGTTTTTTTTTTTTTTTAGAAAAAGCACAAAATAAATAAATCCACAGCGGTATACATCTTTCTAGTGGTTGTAACTTGAATGTAGATATTTGAAGTCGAAATCACCCATTGAAGAGCTAACGGTGCGGTATGGGCTGGGTACTCCAGAGAAGTTTGTAGGCCGCAGGTATTGACGGATGCGTCAGATGCGAAGTTTACTTTGCGTTCGACTGTGCTTTATTGAGAACTATATATTATACACTTTGTCAGGTCACATAGCTGTTGTTTTGTAATTTGTATTATAATTGTAGTACTATGAATTTAAGTAACAAATACTTAAACTCATAGTACTACAATTATAATAGATATAATAATATGGCCTAATGGTGATGATGTCAAAACTGTAATATAATTCAGACATAATTTTTCTTTTGCCCACATTTCGAGTTTTTTTTTAACATTTTACATTCTCTCTTCTGTGTCGTATTCCTAATTATTTAAGATCGTAACCCTAACATAGTCGTAGTCACATAGGAGAGGAGAAAAATACCACTAAAATAGAGATCAACGGATCAACGTAATAAAGCTACGGCCAAACCTGTGCGTCATGGACGCGGGACGTGGGACCGATGCGGGAGCTTCTACGACACGAATCTATACGTGCATGGGTACCTACGCGAATACAATGCGAATTGCGAACATCATTTTTAACTGCATTATTGCTGATCACTATCACTAAACGCGTGCGGGCAGACGCGGTCGAATCGCGTTGTAGACACGTTGTAGACGCATGCCGCATGGCACCCTTAAATATCGCGGGTGGTGACCGCCACGCAGCTGACGTTCCCGCTTCGTAGTTGCTTTGGTCGCGCAGGTTTGGATGACGCTTTACAACTGTAGCTCAAATCACTGGGCATTGAAAATCGAAATTTCGCATGTAGACTTACCTTATACCTATAAAGTATTTTCAGAAATTCCACCCAAACGAAGTCGGGATGGGTAGAACTAAAGGTTTATTTATATACGGCGGTAAAGTACCCAATTTTATTAAATCTGTTGTATGGATTGTATGTAGATAGAGGTTCGAGGCTTAACACACTTTTAGAGCTGTTACTCATTCCATCTGGTCTACATTTGCGTAGCCTTGAGGAGCCGTTATCAAAACGCGAGCCACTTAGGCCTCTAGAATCTACAATCCAATGTCACACTTATTGCCTAATGGTCTCGATAAAAGCCCCGTTATTATTGATGTTATAATACCTACAACTTTTAGTAAATACGGATTTGAAAAAATATGCAATAAATATAAAAATATGAGTAGATAAAAATTATATCCCCCGATTATATCCACTGATGTCATAGAAATCAGTGGATATAATCGGGGATATAATTTTTATCTACTGCCCATGCTAGACGGGCTGTGCTTTAACCCTTTTAATTCTTAGAGGAGACCCGAGCTCAATATGATGATGATGATATACCTGATGAGCTGTGATGATCATGATGAACTGAAGGATTCTAATGTGATATTACTGAATAAAACTTTAGGATCACCCAAACCTTATTCTATGAGGTAGTAATATTGTTACGTGGGCGGTGGGAAGTAATGATGACTTTACATTGAGCATTTTCTGAGAAATTTGACATACTTAATCAAAAGTATGTCTCAAAGTAACCTCTAATATACGAAATCCGTAGAAACGCGTATAATTTACATTAAAATGACATTTGAATTCCCTGACAGTTTACTTAAAAACAAACCTGAGAGTTTAATCAGAATATCAAATATTATGCGAAAATACCACATAGAGTTGATTTTCCTCAATTGTCATCTTTTCAAGTATTTTATTAACCCCCGACCCAAAAAGAGGGGTGTTATAAATTTGACGTGTGTATCTGTGTATCTGTGTATCTGTCTGTGGCATCGTAGCTCCTAAACTAATGAACCGATTTTAATTTAATTTGTTTTTGTTTGAAAGGTGGCTTGATCGAGAGTGTTCTTAGCTATAATCTACGAAAATCGGTTCAGCCGTTTGAAAGTTATCAGCTCTTTTCTAGTTACTGTAACCTTCACTTATCGGGGGTGTTATAAATTTTTAATTTACACTTGTTTATATAATAACATAACTTGCACCGATCAACTGTAAAAATAGGCACGTATTTGCAGTCGCGGTTACCAGAATAGTTATATCCTATGATATAGCATAAAATATTTAACCAGGTCAAGAGCTTGATGCGGTTATAAGGTATTAGATAAATGTTGGCTTAGGCCAAAAGGGGCGTTATAATTTAACTATTTTTATAAGTTATTAAATGTTCTTTCATATTAAGCTTGCGCGAGGACATAAGTCACAACGCGTAGAGGCTTATCAAGAGTTTTAATCTTTAAATAACCTAACTGCAATATTAATTTGATCGGGGCGCAATTGCTATTGCAACCACTCAATCAAAATGGCGACCTAAACACAAAAGTATTTAATAGTCGTTGAGTCTCGAGTCGGAGCGAGACTGATTTAAAAACCGTCAAGCAGCCGTATTTATACAAATCGATTCAAGATGGCTGCTCGGAAGCGATCGTGTGACGTCGAATGAGTCAAATATCTGTTTTATTATTTTAAATTTTAAATAGTTTTTTTGAAAAAGCTAACAGTCGGCCATCCAAATTGGGTCGTTCGACGTCGAGCGACGAAAATAAATATTAGGCCAGGTTGTCCAGAATACTAATAGAGGCACGGTTGTTCGTAATACTACGGGACCAGGGTTGTCCCGACACATTTTATTCTAGGACCAGGGTTGTCCCTTAAAGGGTGTTGAATGAGTGGACCAGGGTTGTCCCAACACATTTTATTCTAGGACCAGGGTTGTCCCTTAACTTCGAACTATATTCATTTGTGAACTATATTTTGTATGCTTAAGTGGATTTTTGCGTTAATTCTATCCCACTTTCTGAAATGTTGGCTTAGGCCAAAAGGGGCGTTATAATTTAACTATTTTTATAAGTTATTAAATGTTCTTTCATATTAAGCTTGCGCGAGGACATAAGTCACAACGCGTAGAGGCTTATCAAGAGTTTTAATCTTTAAATAACCTAACTGCAATATTAATTTGATCGGGGCGCAATTGCTATTGCAACCACTCAATCAAAATGGCGACCTAAACACAAAAGTATTTAATAGTCGTTGAGTCTCGAGTCGGAGCGAGACTGATTTAAAAACCGTCAAGCAGCCGTATTTATACAAATCGATTCAAGATGGCTGCTCGGAAGCGATCGTGTGACGTCGAATGAGTCAAATATCTGTTTTATTATTTTAAATTTTAAATAGTTTTTTTGAAAAAGCTAACATAATGAAGATTAGATGTTCTAGTTCTACACAATAAGACAGACAGCAGGTGAAAACTCTACTAACTTTAAGTAGGTACGTAAGAGACAATACATAGATTCGACTACCGTTTGATAGACGTAATATTTTAAACGAGCTTAGACTACACGTTTCAAACCCCTATTTTACCCCCTTAAGGGTAGAATTTTCAAACAACCTTTCTTAGCCGATGTCTATGTCATAATAGCTATCGGCTTGCCAAACAGCCAGATCCGTCCAGTAGTTTGAACTCCGCGTTGATGGATCAGTCAGTCAGTCAGTTCAGTCAGCTTTTCCTTTTTTTATATATAGACTATCAAGAGTGATATAAATATAACTAATGACCACTAGACTTACGTGCTTAGTCGAAATAACCCAGACTAGCTTAGAACCCTACGGGAGTCCTTTTTAAAAGAGTCTGCTCGCGATTATATTTTTTCAGACATATTATTTTTGAAAGACCGTACAGTAATAAAGTCGTACTAAGTAATCAAGAATTGGGCTTGCCATTTACTTTTTCTCTACAGTACTTATCCACATTATCCTCTATTATTCGCAAACTTGTCTCTGGGAACATAAATTTTCCGGATTGCCGTTGTTTAGACTTTGTTGTGGGCAGTAAACTTTGAAAAAGATGTTAGGTTGGTTGAGGACAGCTTTTATTAATGCTGTAGCAAAGATTTACAGGTGTGGATTGTGATGTCTTACGCATGCAGACGGCTTGCTGGTTTGAACCATATTCCCCAAGAGGTATAGCCCCTTACCATTAAAAAGTTTAACCTTTAATTACTTTTTGTCATTTGCTGTTTGAAAAAGAACAAAAATTGTAAGAGAAATAGGTACTTATAAAAGTAATAATAAATAAATGCATTATGTGTATTCTAAAATGATTCCTACCTAAAATACTGGCTGCATTTTCTTGGAAAAAGCTGCTTTTTAACGCTAATAGTGTAGCTTATGAAGCTTGTATTAATTTATTCCGTAGGAGCAAAAGTTGCTAATATTATGCTTACACTAATTAATGCAATCTATGGGTATTGATAAATATAGACAATGCAGTCACGTTTCCTTATTATCATGCTAATATTATAAAGGCGAAAGTTTGTGTGTATGTTTGTTTGTTACTCTTTCACACAAAAACTACTGAACGCATTTGGCTGAAATTTGAAATGGAGATACCTAGATTATACCCTGGATTAACACATTGGCTATTTTTTATTCCGAAAAATCAATGACTTCCCACGGGATTTTTGAAAACACGCGAACGAAGTCGCGAGCATCAGCTAGTAAAACATAAAAAAAAACAACCGCAGATTAGGTAGCTCAAATTCCCATTGGTCGATTTTGTACCTATCTGTATAAAGGTAGGTCCCTTCTTTTGACTCATCCTTAACGGTTTCACAATAATAAAATCAAGTAATTTTGTTTATCATAATATTTTAAGTAATGGCACTTAAACCACTCAGTACATAATCGTTACAGTCGTTTACAGTAAATAAAGGAAATATATTGGAAATAAAAGGCCGCGTTCACGTCGGGTCATCCGAGGTGGTCAAGGTGAATTTGTCAAAACAGACCTCTTTACTGAAGTTGTCTGCTACGTTTGTATCTTGAACTTAGTGGTTTAATACAAGATGGTATGGAGTAGCATGGGGATTATTGCTACTTTAAATCATTTTCATAAGTTTTTTTTTCTTCGCAGTGTTTTTCGACTCTTTTTAGTAGAATATGCATTCCGAACCGGGTGTTTTTTTTTGTTATTCGATTATAAGTTAGTTGTTGACTGCGATCTCATCTGGTGGTAAGAGATGATGCAGACTAAGATAGTAGCGGGCTAACTTAAGGGGTGTGGCAGTTTTATTAAACACATATTCCATATCAGCTCTACACGGGATCGTACCGGAATGCTAAAATGACTTTGCCAGTAGGGTGGTAACTAGCCACGACTGTAACCTCCGACCAGACCAGACCAGAGACAATTTAGACAAAATCAATTACCAAAACTGCTACTGCCGGGAATCGAACCCGGGACCTCCCATTTATAGGTATATTAAGACCACAGCGCTCACCACTGCGCCACGGAGGTCGTCAAACAGAAAGAGTGTAGAGTTCCAGTTGCCGTATATAGAGTAAATAGGTTTTGATTTTGATAATTTTTAAACCCCGACCCAAAAAGAGGGGTGTTATAAGTTTGACGTGTGTATCTGTGTATATCTATATATCTGTCTGTGGCATCGTAGCTCCTAAACGAATGACCGAATTTAATTTAGTTTTTTTTTGTTTGAAAGGTGGCTTGTTCGACTGTTCTTAGCTATAATCCAAGAAAATCGGTTCAGCCGTTTGAAAGTTATTTACTTTTTACAAAGTTTTGTGTCGGGGGGTTTTAAATTTTGAAATTATGTTATGCTTCTGAGCCAGTTGAGCATTGTAAGAGTAGGTACCTACTACGGCTATTTACCCCACTCTCGGCGCTAAACAAGGAAGGATCTGAATGATCGTGTCATCGACTCCGGAAGGAGGAAGTGGCAATTGAGTCACTTCATTTACTATCGATTTAATGTAGGTACTATGTAGGTTACTGTGATTAACACGCCATTTTGGATTCTAACTAAGTACCTACAAAATGTTCTTTTGTGGGCCTTCCTAATCTATGCTTACCTACTTACTTGAGGAAAATGACTCTGCGTTTAGTTTGGTATTTCCATACATCATCTATACTAATCCATACTAATAAATAAAATTGGAGTGACCGTCTGTTTGAACGGGCTAATCTTCGGAATGGATGAACCTATTTTGACTGGACTTTCACAGACAAGTAGAGGATTAACCAAGGAGTTACAGAGGCCACTTTTTTAACCGACTTTAAAAATGGAGGTGTTGTGTTTTTCTACCTATGCTTTGATATCTCCGAGATTTCTGGACCGATTTGCGTAATTTTTTTTTAACTTTGCGACATTGTTCCATAAACAATTTGGATTCCAACTCCTCAACCCTGATGCTGCAGGGGATCAGACCATACCACGCGGGAATCATCTAGTAGTGAATAAAAACGTTAGCTAAGTATCCATTAGCAGAAGACAAGAAAACTTGCAGAAGTTAAATATAAGTCACTTGATGTGATTAAAAATCGCAGCAAGTCAATTTCTGCAACAAGTTACTTTCCAAACTCCATTGACTACTGCAATATTTTTTTGCTAATGCTAATATTTAGCTGTCTGGTGAGCATTGGCCGGTAACGGTAAAATCTGTCGTTTTTATTATATCGGAGTCCATACAGAAGGACTGCGATTCCACTGCAAAATTGCAGTTGGGATGCAGTTTTATTGCGGTTGACACAACTACATCGCAACTACCTACCGACCGCACAGTACGGCTAACTCATAATGTGCGATCAGCTTAAATCGATGTGAAAAAATCAATGGCGGAATAATGATAAGTTGAAACTTAAAATAACATGCGTGCTAATCATTAGCGCAAATAAAAACATGTATACGGCATAATGGCTTAACTGTTTTGAAAGCAATTATACAGCTAATTGGTGTTTGCTGATGGTGGCTGCTGCAGTGGGTTGGTTGTATAACTGGCAAGTGTATCCGTGAAATATCTCTTAGAACACTTGTTGGTTCACGCCTCCGCTTAAGAAAGTTTCCGATGACAGTAACATGAGAAGAGGTATTTTATATAGGTATTTTGCCGCCTACCAGCACCACATGGTTGACTTGCCCTTTTTTCAAACTATTTCGTCTTTAAATCTTATTTTATTAAAGTATATAGCTATGAGTTCAGATTAAACTGGTTACTAATTTGAAAAAAAAGAAGAACCAACGATCTCTAATAGATTGGCCGTTCCAAAGAAGAATTTTTTGAAGTGAGTTGTACCTAAGTACTAATTAAACTATTTAAATACGGTGCTTCTGGTGCGCAGTGTTAGTATGTGCAATGGGGTTTATTGAGCGTAGCAGTCTCTGGTCTGGCCTACTCTTTGGCTCTGGCTAATTACCTTAAAGCAATTTAGTACTTCAGTACAATGCTGATAGAAATCGATTTGGAGTATTAATAGGTTTAATAAACTGAAAAACTATTCTACTTCCAAATTAACGCACCGTTAACTTGCCGCTAAGTAAGATCGTAGTTAAGGTCTTAGGTGGTATCCAATAAAAAAAGAATGGGAATTTTGTTAATAATGTAGAGCAGGTAAGCTAGTGTGATAATAAGTAAGAGATTCTGATTAATATTCACAGTATTCACATACCTACTTAATAATATTACGAAGTAACAGCGGCTGTACAAACTTACATCGAGACGATGCGATGTTTGCCCCGTGAATAATTGACTCCTAACGATTCGTGTATCAATAGCTGCCTACCTAAATAACCTCCATACACATAGGTACATGTATGTTGTACAGGAGTTTCCGAAATTTTTAAAAGTGAAAGGTCAGGGTCAGATTTTCAGAAAATTGTGATATTTAATGACTCAAAAACTTGGAGATCCTTCATCGTACACCTTGTTCTGAGGTCTGAAGCTGAAATGAAAACGGAATTTTCAATCTATAATATCATATAATCTAATCATCATCTAATATAATAATATAGAATATCATCATAATCCAGGGCAACTAGGGTCCGGTGATGGGGGTTCAATGGAACTCCTCAACGTCTAAGTATAAGGGGATTTTGAAAAAGTACGGAATCTTTTAAAAACAAAAGCACGCGACGAAAGTCGCGGGAATAAGCTGATTGTTATTTTCATATTTTAGTACACATTCCTTCAATCTTTACTCGGTTTGGTAATAATTAACACTACCCTAAGTTTCTAATCTGTGATTAAGTTATACGGACATTATACATGATTACACGCATCATAATAATTTATTATTATGTAAAATATTGACAACTTGCTAAGATTAAATAGGTTGCTTTATTTTAATAAGTAGTAATCATAGAGACCCGATAAAATAGCAACTATAAAGTTTAATTATTTCAATTATAAATATTTAGGATTAGATTAGGTATAAAGAACATTAGTTTAATGAATATTAAGCAGGCAAACGGTGTGTTTTCGAATACACTTATGAGAATTTGTTTAAACTCGGTCGTTAGAATAAACAATAATACATTGCACTTTACTCTTAGTTCAATCGCCTTGGTATCAAAACACAAAAAGTAAATTATTTAAAACAAAACGGCGTTATCGGCCGGGTGAAGGATTTCTCGAGCGAAATAAAAAGGATTGAAGTACTTGTAGGTACGCGCACTGGCCCATTTTGATAAAGCCGGCCGTAGATTACGTCCACTCAACCACTCAGGTGCATGGACTTATTTTGTGACCGACGATGTGACCGATGTGAAGAACTACCTATGCCTTTGTTTATTTTTCTCCCTTTAAACACTTTGAGATATACTTCTTCTTTGGTGGCTTAGTTAAACTTCGATGTTCCGAGTAACTTTTTAGATGGCTGCTCAAAAAAGGAGTGTAAGTAATATTTTCAGGGCCATGTTTAAGAGTTTTTTTATGCCACCAACTCCAAGTATTCCATAAACTCCAACTTCTTAATTCCTGAACAGATTTGGATGTATGGGGATACCGTATACATCTAATTTAGTTAGAATCCTTACATACATCATCCCAAGTGACATTGAGTATAAATTTATTGAAAAAAAAAAAAAACAATCAATATCTTCCATAATATGCATGGCACCATTTTCGAATGTTATTTTTTTTTTCTTTTTAGTTTGTATTTTGACAGGGCAGCTGTATTTTAATTTTTTTAATTACGACTTGTTTGTCTTTCATTAAAAACTTTGATAGTTGAGACTAAAGCATTTAACTTCTTCAGTAGCTTAGTTAGGCCTTCGACGTTACTTTTTTTTTTTTCAATTCTCGGACGACTTTTTTTTTAGAATAGTTTTTTTAGAAGATTAACTAAGAGTAAGTGAAAACTTTGTAAGGTCACCGACAAAAGTCCCACACACATGGCTCTCAAACGCACGCACACATAAAAAAGTTTAGCTTATAAGTTTATAATCAAGCGGGGTTTTTATCTCGTAGTCGTTGAGCGCCCGCCGCGCAGCGCACATGTCGCCGTCAGCGCTGAAGCCTCACAAATGCGCGCGTGAAAATACCCAGGCGTATATGAAAAGTAGAAAAAAATACACTAATAGGGGTGTATTAGTCAAAGAGGCGTCGAGCGTCAAAGGCGCCGTGCGAGCGTGAAGTGGAGAGCTGAAATCGCGTGCGTTTATTCGGGAAAATATGAAAGTGCTGTGGAACGCTGTGCTTCCCTTCAGTTGCGTTCAGCGGTTTTCTTAGTTTTTCTTTTTTTTCAAGTGACTACAAAGCCCATTGTTCGGAATAACGCTTGTTAAAGCGTGTAAATATGGTATTTTGAGTGTTTTTCCATTGAATGGGACGTGTGTTTGAATATTACATAAAAGTGGATTGTTCAGTTTTACTAAAGGAACAGCAGCAGTGTAACTCGGTTAGATGTATGTTCAACATAATATACAACGGGACAAAACATGACGGCAAAGTTCGGCTATGTAAGTAGATGTTAATTTTTATTTCTTTTTTACATCCTCATGAAAATTTTCATTTCCGCTGCGTGTTATCGGCCGTTAATCTTTCCGTTACTTAGTAATAACTTTTTGAATGAATGAAATGGAGATTTATAATTGCATACAAGTTAATTTAGAATCTTTTTACGTGATATTACGTAAAGCGCCGCTATGATATTAATGAAGGTGGTTATTCTATAAGTAAACACTTAAATTGAAAAATTCTATTATAATCTAAGATGTTTTTATGAGTGATTATAATAGCTGTCTAATCTCTGAAGTACTGGCACTCACTTACCTATAGTGTTAGTTATATAATTAAACATTTTATTATGAATGGAATAATAAATATCTGATAAAAACAATGAATCAAAAGTAGTTGTTCTTAATTAGGTAACATTTTACTTTCAGAGTGTTTTGAAATGACGAGAAGTAGGTATGCTTAATTATTATGTGAATAGGTTAAATTTATTTCCTCTAGATATATCTACCTATAACATCTTAATACCATTTATAAGTATATCATAATAATTGTTTGGTCTTTATCTTTTTGATCTCTTCAAGAAAGTGGTGATAGTATACAAGTATTGTATTGATAATAATTAATAATGTCTCAAGTGTAACGTTTTCTTGACTTACAAACCGAATGGGTGGCAGGGATCTCGTATAATGAAATTCATACGCGCATTGAGATCCTATTTGAGTTTGTATTTAGGGGTAATCTCCGGAACTAATTTTATTCGATTCTAAAGATTCTTTCACTGATAGATAACTACGTTATCCTCGAGTGCTAGGCGAACGTTTGTGTGTATGTGTGTGTGTGGGTTTGTAACTATTTCACGGAAAAACTACTAGACAGATTTGAAAATCAAAGAGTTTCCACGGGATTTCAAATAACCTAAACCCACGCGGATGAAGTCGCGGGCATCAGCTAGTAGGCTATAAATTAAATCACGCGGGCGAAGTCACAGGCAAAAGTTAGTTTTTAATATTTCTAGCATTTCCGTAATTTTTTTACGAATGGTGTAGAAGTGCATCGTACGCATGACATCGGAATCCTACATTCTTATATTGTGATTCATGAAATAATTGAAAGGAAATAATTATTGTGTTAAGCGGTGATAGACTAGTGGTTGAGATGTCGGCCTATTCTGGCCGGAGGGTTCTGGGTTCGATCTTCGCCATGCACCTCTAACTTTTCTGAGTTATTTGCGTCTTAAGCAATCACTATAAGTATTACTTTAGCGGTGTAGGAAAACATCGCGAAGAAACCTGCATCATTATGGAGCTCTCCATAATGTCCTCAAAGGTTTGTGAAGTCTGCCAATCCATACTTATACCACAGTTTTCGTAAAACTATTAACGTTATCGTAATTATTAAAAAAAAAAACCCCTTCTCATTTTGAAAGCACCCTCGGGCACAGTAGTGAGCCAGCGATTGATTGATGAATGATTGATTGATGATTGATGAATGCTGAATGTTTACTTTTTAGTTGAATAGTAAAGGTATAGTGAGTGTTTTCTTCGAAAATAAACATACAGGATGTGAAACCTTCACTATCGTATTACACTAACTGATACTGTGCGGTCGTAGCGAGGAAATACGGTATTGTATAGAATTAGAAATTGATACGTAAATGTTATTTTATATCAGAAACCTTTCTTTAGCACCGCCTTACGTACACAGAAAGTTACCTACTTAGGCTTTTGATGGTGCAGGTTTTACAAATACATATCCGTGATCATCAAGTTGGTGAATGTATAAAATTAACGAGCTTTTCCCGCAACTTTTCTGCATAAATTTTTGTTATTCCATCGACAGCCTTTTTCCGGGCTGACTGTCCATATTTGGGTAGCAAACTTTGGGACTTAATTATAAGGCTGTTTTCGAAGGAAAAGTAGTTTAAAAAAAATTATTATAAAAGATACATGGACTGGACGAAGCTTTGAGGGTTTCTTGTATTGCTATGGAACCCTAAAAATGCATTTATATAAACCGTTTTATTAGTTATGTATTTTATCTTGTTCAATATAAAATTTCCTTTTTATGAAATTCCACAGCGGTATCCGTCAATTTTATTGGAATAATATTAAAGATTAAGATACTATTTTTAGATATCGCATTTTTCACGAATTATATTTTTAAATAAGCAGCTATCAACCGATATCCTTTGGTTATCTGTTATCTAATTATGCTGTCTGCACAAAGTGTTGAATTTTTATTACAGGTGTGAAATGACATTGACAATTACTATGTTTCAGTTACTTAAATCGCCAAAAAACAGACACCCTAGGGTTTGTCTCCACATATTATAATTGTTGACTGTATACCCTAAAGGTGCCCACGCACTTGAACTGAACTGCAACTGAACTGCGCGTCGCGGCAGCGCGCAGCGCCCCGCACGATATTCTCTCCAGCCGCGACGCGCGGCAGTGACGCGCTACGCGGTACGCGCGTCGCGGCTGGAGAGAATATCGTGCGGGGCGCTGCAGCGACGCGCAGTTCAGTTAAAGTGCAGGGTGGCTTAGGTAATAAGCCGTTTTCTTCACTTTTACCCCTTCTGTAGTGCTTTTAGCAGATCTGATGTAGGCTTAAACCTCGAACATAAAGTCCCGGGTTCTTTTTAAAATTCAAGTTCTGATATATTGAAAATAAAATGACAAAAATAGTTTTTTTAACTTATTACATATTACTAAAATTCTTATAATCTGTAACAATCCGTGGTAAAATTATTACTAGTTACTAGTAGTACCTACCTAGTTACTTGTGTCACAAGAGCGCAATCTTTTGGTAACTGCAGTGCAGCTTTCTGACCTTTAGCACAATCGATATAAATTATACATATACATATGAAGGTACACAATAAAGTCAAATTCAATTTTTGAAATTACAGATGGTCTAGTACTTCAAAGCTCTTCTGTAATAAGTTACAGCATCATTATAAATATGTACAAACTTCTGATCTTTGTAATTATGTTATCTTGTACCAACTCTATTAATGATCTCTAGTAATAGGTATCTAATTTTTGTTTATCTGTCAAATCCTAGGTCCTACTCTTGGACCACAGAGCTAGTCCCCTTTCGCTGGGTTCACACAGAGTATTCTACCACCACAGCGAAAGGGGCGGCGTTATATATCGCCACACCTTCAAAATGAATCCACATAGAACCTCCTATCACTATCATTATACTATAATTATTGTTGGTACGGATTAACATAAAACATTGAATGCTCTTTGCAATTACCCGGCTCTATTTTCTCTCGCAAATAAAGGGTTCTTGACTTCACAAACACAATGAAGTGGCTCCTTGCAGGTAATTTAAATATTTATACACCCGTTACTGAAGTGCTTATTACTATAGTTGGGTGCACGGTAGAGAAATATCCAAGTTCGCAGGGGTACCATCTTCGTAAGTATGGCAATAATATTATGTAACGACACTCTCATACCACACAACCTCCCTGGCGCAGTTAGATTAGAGTTTCATAATTTCTTAATCTCTGGTCTGGTTTGGTGGGAGGCTTCGGCCGTGGCTAGTTACCACCCTACCGGCAAAGCCGTACCGCCAAGCGTTTTAGCGTTCCGGTACGAAACCATGTAGAAACCCAAGGGGTATGGGTTTAGTAAAAACTCCCCTTCCAGGTTAGCTCGCTTCCATCTTAGACTGCATCATCACTTACCACCAGCTGAGGTTGCAGTCAAGGGCTAACCTGTATCTGAATAAAAAAAACATAGTATTAACTATTACTACGTTAAAGAAGCTACACTCTCCCCACGCCAAAATAATCACCCGCAATGTAATGGTATGACTACCTACTGGCACTGCCGAAATATACGTTACTATAACGTATAAGTATAACGTATTGCTTCGTTATCACTCGAGCGAAAAGCACCTATGTTGCTTGCGTATATCATTGTTTTTGTACCGCTCGATTGGCTTCGCTCAGACCCAGACCACAACCCTACAGTTATACTGGGTGACTGTACTGACTTGGTTGTTTCAGGGTTCACGTATGTATAGAATAGAATAGAATAGAATAGATTTTTATTCAAGTAGACTTTTACAATTGCTTTTGTCATCAAAATAATTTACCACTGGTTCGGAATGCCGTTCCTACCGAGAAGAACCAGCAAGAAACTCGGCGATTGCTCTTTTCAATTCTCCAATTCACTGTATGTATGTGAGTTTCTTTGTAGTAATGAATACTTACCACGTGATCGTGCCTTTGATACAGCTGTAGTAAATTCTGCGTAGTGTTATGTAACTTTTAAATACCGTAATTAGGAATTCGATACGAGGCAATTTTTATGGCCTCATTATTATGCAGTAAAACTGTGCAGTTCATAGGAGGTATAAAAAAGAGTACTTATAATTTTTAAGCATTCCGTAGAGCTCATGCTATATGCAAATTAACGTATCATCCGCCTCCTTATCTCACTAAATCGCATAAAATACGCCGATGGCTCATAAATATATCAATTTATATCTTTTATAATAGAATTGATACATAACTTTATTGTTTGAACAGATGTATTCATTACTACGCACATAGTACAACACGTAATCGTAGTAATATCCTGAAGTATTATAGTCTTCGTAATAGTAATAATAATAATTCGTAATAATAATCGTAGTAATATCCTGAAGTGTTGTAGTAGTATAGTAGTCTCTAAACACGCGGATAATGTGAGATCCGCAAAATTGCAGATCTACTCAGCAATTTTTATAGGGAAAGTCGCGATACCGACATGCTATGTTAATTATATTTCGTTCGCTTTATTCGAAGATAAGCAGGTAGTCTTTTTAACTTATTAGGTAGCTTCGCACGTCTTAATAGATTTTCGGAAATCGATATTTTGTCGATTTTCTACCAGCTACATCGGCTCGCCTACATTTGGTCACACCACTATCTTGCTGTCATTCTTGCGAGGTAGCAAGCGCAATGAAAACTCAATGGAACGTTATAGACCGAAAGTAAAGAAACTCGAGTAACGACAGATATATTATCGTTGAAGGATTATTTTATAGAATTCTCATTGAATCCGGTATGTATTCATCCTACCCTCCTCACATACCTAAATAATACCTATAATTTTTCACTATCGTAATTGTGCATTGAAATAAAGCTAAATTCCTTCTTGCATTTTTATTCATTGGTAATTGAAGATCTCATCATCATCATTATAATCATCATCATCAGCCTGTGGACTTCCACTGCTGGACATAGGCCTTCCCTAAAGAGCACCACCACTGACCACACCCGGTCCTCAGCCTTCCTCATCCAGCCACTTAATATCATCGGTCTATCATGCTGGAGGGCGTCCCACACTACGTTTGCTTAAAAACGCGGTCTCCACTCAAGGACTTTCCGGCTCCAACGGCCAATTGAAGATCTATTAATTTTAAATGTGGGTTGCTAGCACAAAATAATAGGATTCAACAAGTAATTAAATATGACAACGAGAATAAAATAAAATTATGCCATAACAAAGCAAAAAAATCTCTAATTTATTTGACGGCGCCCAACATGTTTATGTAAATAAAATCCTTTTTTTATTTGTTGATAAATTCTAATCACTATAAAGATTTATTGTAATATGGATATAATAAATTCAAGATTAAAGATTAATTTTATTGCACAATATTTATTTATATTTTATCATAAAATTAGTCTTTTGAGATTAGCGCGCAGGTAATAATGAACTTGGTCCATATCTTTATACCTACCTAATATATAAGTCTACATAATATTTCGGTCCCATCAGGCTACGAAAATGATGGAATAGAGTGCACCTGCGTTTGCGCACACAGTATGTGCGTAAAGACAGTTGCGCTCTCCTTACTCTCATAAACCGATGGGACGGATATCCGACATGACTAGAAAACTCAAGCGACGCGACGCCAGGGCGGCACACACGCACAGCTCACACGGCATGCAAATAAATTAAAAAAACACGGTATCCAAAGCTTCATTAAAAATATAATGAAAAGAAGGTTTGATATTTCTATTATTCTCACTCCCGTACTTTCTAAATTAAATACGAAATTACAGCATTTTACCCCTGCGCAAAAGCTGTAATCAAATTGCCTAGACGTAAAACCTAACGAGGGTGAATTTTAAAGGTTAAACCTACCCCAGCAAGTGTTCCTAAACTGAAATGTGTGTGCTCGAAACTAAACCTTAAAATACACGGGACTTAAATAAATTAAGATAAAATTGGCTTGCGGCAGTTTTTGATTTTTATCAATTTTAGCGGGGTTTTAGCATTCCTCATGAATTACCATTCGTAATAAATGTACCGTTCCGTTTCTGTTGAAAGTTTCATGATTGAAGTGAAGGCCGTGTGACCTTTGGAAAATACCGCATTTTCTTATTTCATAAATTAATTCAACGCGGTAGACGCGCATGGCGCAGTATAATTTTAATACAGCAGACTACGGTAATTGAAATGTTTTAAGTATGCCTATATGAGTGGTGATAGCCTAGTACTCCGGCTTTCTATTCAAGAGGTCGGGAGTTCGAACCTAGGGCACACACCTCTAGCTTATCGGAGATATGTGCGTTTTAAGTAATTAAAAAGATATCACTTGCTTTAATGGTGAAGATAAACATCGTGAGAAAATCAGCGTGTCTGAGAGTTTTCCATAATGTTCTCAAAGGTTTAAAAAGTCTGCAAATCAGCACTGGGCCATCGGCGTGGCAGATGAGAAGAAACCACAGGAAGAAACCCATGTTCAGTATTGGGCCGAAGATAGGTTGATCATGATGATACATACTTTCTTTTTTTGGAAACGAGTGCTTATAAATATAAATTAGTCTATTGTAAATTAGTTTATTTTCAAAACATACTCGTAGTTTCGAGAATCATGATCGGTTTGTGTATGTAGAGTTATGTAAGGAGCAATGCAGACGGTGCTACGGAGCTACAACGCGCAATGTACAATGTTATTCAACGCATTCTCTTCCACAACGCACTTGCGTTTTCTCATAGCTTTTGTGATAAGTGACTAAGATTAGAGACTCCTTTAACATAAGTTTGACGTGTGTATTTGTGTATTTGTCTGTGGCATCGTAGCTCCTAAACCAATGAACCGATTTTAATTTATTTTTTGTTTGAAAGGTGGCTTGATCGAGAGTGTTGTTAGCTATAATCCAAGAAAATCGGTTCAGCCGTTTGAAAGTTATCAGCTCTTTTCTAGTTACTGTAACCTTCACTTGTCGGTGTTATAAATTTTTAATTTAAACTTGTAACTACAATAGTGTATGTTTTTCTTTGCAGGTTACCACAGCTTGCCGTCTCTGCGAAGATATTGTGCCTCCTGATGGTAAGCATAGTTCAAACTTTATAGAAATTGAAGAAAAAAGCAGATAATTTATGTGGTGTATGGCGGTGTGAACTGAAATTCTAGAGGTCGAAACACTATTAATTATTATAGGTAGTTTGAACGGGGATGCGAAATATAAACATGCCTATTCAACATTTATACGTTTTGTTCAAAGTATTATTCAAAGTAATATTATTCATATCGGGCTTTTGGGTATAATAAACATTAAACATAGTACTCTTTTACTTTTGACCAAGCGGATCTAAGATGCGACCTGCACCTGGTGGATTTTCCACATCAAAACTCAAAAACTCAAAATCATTTCAAAGTAGGTACTATTGGTACACCTTTTGATGGCCATAATTTGTTTAGAATTGTTATTTGTAAGATGATATTAAAGTGGTGAAATTTAATTATTATGTTAACTTAAAACTAAACTTATCGCCTAAACCTTTTCGCTATTAAAGAGAATAAAAACTGTATTAGAGGCGACAGTAAAGCGCTACGCTGATTTACGTCTGCGCCGGCGCTGAGTGCAATGTGCAAGCTAAGCAGCGATTTACGAAGAATTGACCTTCGGCCATTAGGTACCTACTACAAGACTTGAGCACAGATATATACTTCGGTTTAGCTATCATGTTGCTGTGGTAGATATAGCCGATAGCTGTAAGCACTTGTAGGTATTTAGGTCTGCTATTTAGGACATCGAAAATCAGTTGATTAGAATTTCGTGTAAACAACTTGTGTAAACATATTTTGTTATCTGTCTCTACTTACATAAGTATCAGAATCTGTCGACAAAAATATTGGGCCATTACTTTTGCCCGTGGCTTCGTTGATTTAAATTTAGGTATTTTTTGAAATCCTATAGAGAATTCCCTATTTTCTTGGGATAAACCGTAGAAGAATCTATGAACCTTTCCGTACTCGGGTATTTTTTTCGAGATTTTGCACGATAAATCAAAAACAGAAATCTGGAAATGTCATGGACTTTGGATGAAATTGGAATTACGTATGTATGGAGCGAGTGACGGAGAGACCCCTCTATAAATATGTCAAAACGGTACGATGATTAGAGCATAATGGCTACACAAACAAGTTATGAATTAGTAACATGTATTAAATATTATTAGGTAATGTACACTGCATAACATTAGATGATAGAATAGATAAAACAGCTCCGACTGAGTATGCAGTATCATACTTATGATAAGAAGTAAAAAAGTAATATTATAGCGTAAATTTCTATCGCTAGATCAGAGGGGTTCCTCCGTCACTCGCTCCATACAAACGTAGTTCCAATTTCATTTGAATATTAAGCAACCAAAGTCCATGTTTGCAGACATATTCTAGAAACTAATATCTATGCATGTGGTTTTCCAGATTTCTGTTTAAATATTCGGTTTCAAAGTTACCCGGTCTTAAAAATTCACATACAAATCTTTGAGCCCCTGTAATTTTAAAACTACATATTTTTAGAAAAATCTAAAACACCACAGGCACAGACATTAGTTTCTAGAATATGTCTGCAAAATTTCATGGAATTTGGTTGCTTAATATTCGAATGAAATTGGAACTACGATTGTATGGAGTAAGTGACGGAAAGAGCCCTGTTAATAAAACAATTTACGTAATAAGTAAAAAAGGTCACTTAACCGGTATAAAAGGATTAGTAATTTCAATTGCAGCTATCATTTTATTCGCATTAGCCAAGTTTAATAAGAAAACGTCTGACGCTTGGCCGTCCATTTTTAAACCCCGTACACATAAATATGGTGCAACGTTGTCAGGACTTTAATTTCAGAAGGAGGTCCTCAAATATTTTAGAATTAAACATGAGGAACTGAACATCACTAAGCCCTTTAAAAATATCATTGTCTATAGTATGTTTGTTGTTTGTAATTAATGAACTCTGAAAGTACAAAACCAATTTTAATGATTATTTTACTATTAGAAAGCAATTTTATCCAGAAGCAATAAAGGCTATACCTACATTATATACAAATATAATATCAAACACCTGATCGAAGCCGAGTGGATCAACTTGTTACAAATCTGACCACACTAGAGCTTAGGCAAGAGATATATTTTAACCATCATCAGATATTATGTAGGACAATAAATATGAAATATAGATTGCTAAAATAAATAAATAGTATTAATATTATCCATTTTAACATAGAATAGGGACAACATCTATAGGAACAACAGTTGATTAATAATGTAAAACTTAATCATCACTTGAATGCTAACGATAATAACCTTTAAGATGTAGGTAACTGACGGAAACACCTTGACATATACAACAAGGAAACGTTGATTAAAATCACCAATTTCATAGAAATAATGGAATATATAACTATTTCTAAAGAACTTGAATTAAAAAAAACCCTTACATTTGTTTCCGCGATACTACAATATTATTCAAAGTAACTCAAGTATATTTGAAGATGTGTTCGCGGTTAAGCTTTTTTTTATTCGGTTTAATTCGGTTGTATGTCTTAATTTTTCTACGGATTATCCTATAAATGGAAGGTCGAAAGTAGTATCATAATTTATCGTAGGGAATTCAATAAAAAGGATAGCACTATACTCGTATTACAATGAATACCTATAATAAATACAGCTAAGGAGGCACTATGGTTTCGCGAATGTCCCAGTTAATTTAAAGCGCAAATAATATTATGGTAATGCATGGTCACTAGACATAATATGTATGTTTTAGCGATCACCTATCATTAGCTGTTATTATGATTACACCAGCTCTACGCTTGATGAAGAAATTTTCTTTTAGGGCCTTCGCTTATAGTTTAATGATGATATGCAACTTGACAGTTGGTTTTTGTTTTATCAAAACGTTATTTTGTATAGTGATAGGGAACCCTACGCCTATACACGCTATATTTTGATAGGCAACGGGCCACCATTTTTCGAAGCATGTTCCTAGGTCTGTGTCAAAAAAAAAGGTCTCTCTCTCTCTCGTCTGGCTTTACAAAGATTAGCCAATGTCAAGTTTGTAGTTTTTTGTAACAAGTTAGTTAAACTATACAAGTATGGACCCCGTCTGTGCCGGCGCTCGCCGACATACGCACGGCACCCCCTTAGAGCGCTTTCCAGTCAGTTTTAACAAAAAAAAAACACTCCAAAAAGGCAGAGCACGCCCGCCAGCTAACACCAACACATACGAAGTCAAAAAAAAAGATCTGTGTCAAAAGATGCGTGGATCGCGCTAATTCTATGAAGTCATCGCCGCTACGCAGATTTACCAACACCAGTGTACGAATTTGTCTTCACTTTTTAAAATCCAATCGATGATGATGGTGATTAATTCACTTACATTATTACGGATGTTAGATTTGCCTCGGTAAAAATAAATCATTCAATAGTTACTTATACGTAGAAAATACCTTTAGTTTCGATATAAATAGTAGATAACAACATTCAAATAGGTAGGTACTAGAGGAAAATAGTAATAAGGCTTTATTGTACGTGCTGAATCGGACACACGTGATCATAATACTGTGTCCGATTGTATTTGTATGGAAATGACGAAATACTTACGACATGCATACGTCAAAATTTTTCTATGCTGAATAACTTTGTTTACAAGTGTAAATTAAAAATTTATTACACCCCCGACAAGTGAAGGTTACAGTAACTAGTAAAGAGATAACTTTCAAACGGCTGAACCGATTTTCATGGATTATAGCTAAGAACACACTCGATCAAGCCACCTTTCAAACAAAAAAACTAAATTAAAATCGGTTCATTAGTTTAGGAGCTACGATGCCACAGACAGATACATAGATACACAGATACACACGTCAAACTTATAACACCCCTCTTTTTGGGTCGAGAGTTAAAAATAGTAAGTTGTAAGTTTTACTTATTGCTAACACTTTTTTCGAGGCTGTACAATTTATTTAAGTATTTAGGTACATCACTACACATAATATTATAAATGCGAAAGTCTGTTTTTTGTTGGTTTATTGGTTTGTTGGTTTTTCCTTCAATCACGCCGCAATGGAGCAACGGATTGACGCGATTTTTTGCATGGATGTAGTTACATACCTGGAGTGTGGCATAGGCTACTTTTTACCTCGGAAAATCAAAGAGTTCCCATGGGATTTCAAAAACTAAATCCACGCGAACGAAGTCGCGGGCATCAGCTAGTAATAATATAAATGTGAATGTCTGTGTGTTATGTTTTTGTGCCCAGCTAATTAGTTGATTTTGACGGGTAGAGAGGTCACGGGGACAGACATAAGCTATTTTTTAGCCCGGAAAATCCCGGAAAAAAAGTTTCCTTGAGATTTTAAAAAACCACACGGACGAAGTCGCATCATCTAAAGTTTTATACCTAAGTAATATTATGCTAGTTAAAAGCGGTGTAAGGGTATACTTTCGGCCCTCTAGGAGCGAACAAAAACAAGGAGGAGTAAGTCAAAATGTCGAATGCTTAGCCATTAGCTTTCATGCAACTAAAGGCCAAACAAGACCAGATAAGACCATCTTTTGATCTATCTGAGAATTCACTAGTAGGTAATACCTCGGAATAAGTCGCTTTGGAAATTTACCTAAAATTGAGATATCATTATTTTGGGGTTATATAAGTCTTCTTCAATTTTTAGGGTTCCGTTCCTCAAAAGGAAAAACGGAACTATAGGAATAGGATCACTTTGTTGTCTGTCTGTCTGTCCATCTGTCCGTCTGTCCGTCTTTCGTGTCTGTCAAGAAAACCTATAGGGTACTTCCCGTTGACATAGAACCATGAAAGGCAGGTAAGTAGGTCTTATAGCACAAGTAAAGGAAAAAATCCGAAAATCGTGAATTTGTGGTTACATCACAAAAAAATATTAAATTGTGTTTCAATTTTCAAAGTAAGACAACTATACCAAGTGGGGTATCATATGAATGGGCTTTACCTACTAGTATATTCTAAAACAGATTGCATAATAGTTTTTGATTTATCGCGCAAAATGTTAGAAAAATACCTGAGTACGGAACCCTCGGTGCGCGAGTCTGACTCGCACTTGGCCGGGTTTTTTTACAGATATTAAATATAAGGAAAGATTGAGTTTCGAATATAATTTAAAACTGAAAATACCTTTTGATGCCAAAATCGTATTAAATTCCTACCTACATGCAACATTTGAATCTCATTTTACAAAAATCTGCAACATTAGGCATCAATAGGATTAAATTCTTCGAATTCGCATCTCAATGGCGCCAAGACGCAAACATCTACATCAACATTTATTTAGACTAACTATTAACCTTTATACTGTGTTTCTTTACATTGATACAAGGTATTTTTACCTATTGGTTAGCCAAAATTGTCACCTAGGTCAAGTAGTGTGAGGGGCAAATATGTAGGTTATTGAATTCTGTTCTGTTTGCTTATTAATTAGTATAGCTTGAGTCTACAATTTTCAATAACTTTACTCATATTATTTTCTACTGGATGATATGGTTTTAGGTTTGTAAAAATCCCGCGAGAACTCTTTTATTTTCTTCTGAGGGGAAAAATAGCCTATGTTCGTCTCCGATCGACAAGCTATTTCTGAACCTTTCGTCAAAATCAATTAAACCCGGATGTGCATTAAAAAGTAAACGGGTTGACAGACACATTTTCGTATAAATAATGTTATTATGGATGATTGTTTTAATTTAGGGTACTATAATCATAAGGATCAACGAATTTCTAAAAGGCCGGCAACGCAATGGCGGTTCCTCTGGTGTTAAAAATATTCTTAACTAGCTGATGCCCGCGACTTCGTTCGCGTGGATGTAGGTTTTTTAAAATTCCCGTGGGAACTCTTTGATTTTCCGGGATAAAAATTAGCCTATGTGCTAATCCAGGGTATAATCTATCTCCATTCTTATTTTCAGCCCAATCCGTCAAGTAGTTTTTGCGTGAAGGAGTAACAAACATACACACACACACACACACACATACAAACTTTCTCCTTTATAATATTAGTGTGATAATCACTTAGCGTCAGATGACCCACCCGCTCGTTTCCTCGCTTTTTTATTAAAAATAATAATAATGATAGTACATATTCAAAGTTTTTATATTACACATACTTACGTAGTTTAGTTGTAAATATTATTGGTAATTATGTTCAGATGCAAAGGTTAGATCTCCGGGGCAAATTTTCCTTTCAATATAAACTCGTTATGTAACCTTAATTAATTATTAAATTTGTTATTAATTTTCAATTAGCAATAGATTAGTGAAAACATCGTTTATTGCTCATTAATGTATGTTAATATGTAGTATATAATGTAAATGATACTACTATTACATCACGATTTGTTTTCCTAATACATTTGCGTGCATATCTCTATTTCAATTGTTTTATTTTGCCAGGTCGTGTACATTACAAGGTGGGAGAGTATATTTTGACGTTAAAATCTATCAAGTAAATAATAACGGCTTGTATTTTTTTTTACTAGATGAAGACCGCAATTTCTTGCGCGTAAATTAAGTTTTTTTTAAATCCCGTGGGAACTTTTTTCTTTGATTTTCCGGGATAGAAAGAAAACCTTTGTCTTTGGGATACAAGCTTAGCGTAGCTATAGTTCCTCCTTTTATAACTTTTGTGCTAGACGGTTAACTTTTGAGTTTTTCAGGACAAAACTTAGCCTATAATGAGTTAATTCACTCGTCACGTCCCTGATACCATATCAGTAAATAACCAGTTATTAGCTCAAACCAATTAAAAAGTGAAGTCTAAATTCCAGTACAACACCTCCAGCACGTCGTACCTAAAAACGGATTGTCACCTATTACGTGATAGATCACTTAGCACTGCGATCTGTTTACAACAGAACTATTCTTACCGGCCTGCGAACTATCCGCTAAGAGCATGCGAATTGCGTCGAAGAAATGCGAAAGTAAAATGATAAACACTTTACACTATTCTGATCTTTATTTTAGAACTACTATAAACTAATTTACTAGATCATAAAGTCCATCATTATAAATATTTGCGTACAAAGGTCGAATACGCAAGCCAAAGTTAAGTAATTTTATGACTTTCGAGTAGATATTGATTTACAAAGTTGCAAATCGACTCGTAACTACTTACGCCTTTTAACGTCACTGCAATTACAATAATATAAAAAGCGCTTAGAATATACCAGCGCTGGAACTACTCCTAGGTATATACCTAATCAATTAATATGAATGCGAAATGCGTAATCCGGGAAAACAAAGAAAATCCAATCAAACGTTTAATTAAACTGCCATGTTAATTCGCTTCCATCTCAGATATGGAATTCCCATAACTCCTTGTAGGTCTAGGGGTTAGCACGTTCGACTGCGGGTGACGAGGTCCAAAGTTCGATTTCCAGATTGGGCCAAAATAGTTAAGAAAGTTTACGATTTTTCTGATAAGAAATTCTAATTACTAGCCCGGAGCTAGGGAGTTGGCGGTGTTGCACTTTTGTTGTAACTGTGCCGGATCTCTTGCCTATCGTGTCTGATTGCCGAGCCTACGGACTATGAGTGTGAGGGAATAGAGAGTTTGCGCACTATATTGTGTACTATAATATCTAATGTGAAGATGATGCCGGATGATCGCCGTGGCTGAAACTCATTCGAATAAATATGAAATAAGATATCATCGGCGCTTAAATGAGAGATTAGTAAATAGGGCTATCTTATTAAAGAATAGCAAAAAAAATATAAGTACGCGAACGAACCGGTGGACTGCAAAAGTACCTTTCCATAAAATAAAATAAATTCTGCTAATTATATTTATCGATTCCATCAGACCAGTCTCTTCCGCATTTTTTAATTACAAAAGAATTTCAAATAATGATACGTACGTACCCGCTATCTTTTCAAAACAATTATTACATGCGTGTTATCATTTATCAGGCGTGTGTGTGGCCAGTCTAATCCTACAAATAAGGTAGTCTCAAGATAACGTTATTAAAACGTATAAACTGGACGTCACGAATGGTGAGGCTTCTAAATTCAGACTATCAGAATCCAAATAAAGTGAAAAGAGGAGTGAGTATGCCCTTAACCATTTTAATAAGGTTGATAAAAGACCTTGTACAAACTTGGTAACCTTTATTTAATCTAAAAATAAATGGTAAACTATAATGAAAAGAAATCACGCTTTTCATAGCTAAAGACCTAAAATTCGGAACGAGGAAATTCATAGAAGAACAAAAAGCGACCGACATTATTCAAAGGATGAGCAAGTTGAAGTGACGGTAGGCAGTCCAAGTCTGTCTCAGAGCCCACGGCTCATAGGGCAGTGTTCTGGAACGGAGAACGCTTACCGATAAGCGCAGTGTAGGCTGATATCCAGCTCGCTGGAACGATGACCTAAAGATGGTGGTGGGAACCGGGTGGATGAGGAAGACGGAGGACAGCATTTGGTGGCGCACTCTTGAAAAGGCTTATGTCCATCAGGGGACGCATACAGGCTAATGGATTGGAATGAATTTGATAGGTCCTGAAGTAGAAGAAATATACCTACATTGTTTTTAGAATAAAAGAAAATCGATTTTTAACTTTTACAAAATGCTTTCGAAAGACAAGTTAATCTACTATTAGTCCGGAATTTCGGATGCCTTTCCTACCATGAAGAACAAGCAAGAAACTCGGCGGTTGCTCTTTTCAAAGATTTGATATACAATATTATGCCATGTATAAAAGCAATTAAAGTCCCGCATTGCTGGAGCGAATTGCAGGTCAAATCCACGCTCTTTTATCAAACATTCTACAGCGAGTAGAATGTTAGTTAAGACAAAAATATATTTTAGAAGAAGCTTGTATGAAAAAAGGCATCTGAAAGTGAAAATATTAACAACTGACCCAGAAACACTTTCGCAAATATAGATAACACGAGGATCACACATTATTATCAATGTTCAAGTACTGTGAAAATTTCCGATACACTTGTGCTAGATAGTTCAGCTGAGGTTGATATGTGTTCAACCGTAAATAATGCGTGCGGTCAGTTTGTGTGAGATAAGCTCAATGGCACAAGAGACGGCGGCGACCTCCAAATACTAAGACGCGATAATTGAGCTGAATACCTCCTTACATAAGGTAACCAAATTAGTGTAACTCAAATAGTGAGAATCAATGAACACTTGGATTGTATCCAAACTGAACCTGCTTTACTAAAGGCAAAGCTAAAAATAGTAGATACCGAATGCCAAAAATTGAAGTGAATCTTTTTTCTAAGATGAATAAAAGATTAACAATATGAGAGAAATAGAATTAATTATTTGTTAATTACTCGTGTTCATGTTAGTACTAATTGCTGCAAATATTAATTCAATTATAAATATTTACACAGTTGTAAATATTATTAATTATAATTTTAATCTTCCCGTCTTTACTAGTACACGTATAAAGATCATGTCTTATTAACTCAATGAGATGAAGCGCCATTTATTAATAAAGATGGTAAAAAATAACACAATTATCATAATTATTGTTTTTATTTTCATGCGAGTATACGAGAGTTGGTTTTAAATATGACATGTTTTGACGTGTTAACGATTATCGTTCAGGTTTAGTTTAACCTGAGATATGTTGCTAATGAATGTGTTGGAATAACGATAAGTATGTAGTTAAAATGCTCTTCCGTCTGATCATCATCGTGATCATTATGACCAACCCATCGGCCCATTGCTGAGTACGGGACTCGTCTCAGAATGAGAAGGGTTCATAGTTTGCCACGCTGGCCTACTACAAATTGGCAGACTTCACACATCTTTGAAAACATCATGGACAACTCTTTGAATCTTATCAAATCTTTGAAAAGAGCAACCGCCGAGTTTTTTGCTGGTTCTTCTCGGTAGGAAAGGCATTCCGAACCAATGGTAGATGCTTTTAGATGCGATTCAAAAGAACTTGTAAAAGTCTAATTGAATAAAAATATTTTGAATTTGAATTTGAACTCTCAGACAAGCAGGTTTCTTCACGACGTTTTCCTTTGATAAACTCCGAAAAGTTAGAGGTTAGCGCCTGAGATCAAACCCCCGACTTCCCGAATAGAAGGCTGAGGTTAAGCACCGCTTTTCCGTTATATTGTTAGTAGTCATTGTGATTTTTATCAGTCATTTTTGATAAAAGAGACTCGAATATTGGTTAATTTGTTAAGAACAAAGATAATAATGTTCCAAATTCAAAATACGAAGATGCTTACACGTATTTCAGAATACTAGGTATAACGATGTCTCGGACGTTAAACATTGAGGACTGAGGAATAAAACTTCGGTAAGTATTACTTACAAAAGTCCCCGTGAAATGCAATATGGCTGAGTAGTGACCGCGTCGCGGTAGCCTATGCTTTCCCACCTGAATATGACACCGTTTTCACACTTTCAAACGGTCCTACAGGCACCGTTGGTAAAAACTCGAAAAGAACTTAAACATAATCTAAATAGAACTTAAAATTGCCTAAACAGATTTGATTTGAACCCTCGGTTGGACGGATTAGCTGAGCACGGTCGACCTATTAAAACGATCGATTGTTTCCTCATTGTAGGCGTTCAGAACTGCTGGTTGCTGTAATAAGTAAAAATATTGCATAAAACTCATATTCAATTTAAAATATTTTATTTAACAATATATTTAATAGTGTTTTTGTAAAAGCAAAAATCTCCAGGAGTTGCCATTTCGTCGGTAGTCGGTAGCAACAGAACGCCTTATCAGCTAGTTTACAATCATAGCTTGATATCGGTTGTTATTATTGGTAACTAGTAACTACTTACTTACTATCAAGATAAAAATGTGATGTTGGCTTCCATATTTCATAGTCTATATTATCAGTAACCATAGTAAAATAACGAACTATGTATTATCAAATTCTTTGAACGATTAGATTATTGCTAGTTGGATTTAGTTGCAGTTTCTGATAACAATCAAAATAATTCAATAATAAATATTATGTTGGGACCAATTTATGAATATTCAGATAGAACTTTATAATATGGGCGGTATATATGTTAATAATACCAATATCTGCTATAATGAGATATCGATAGAGACTGGCGCCACAAAATCACAGAGAAAGTTCAGTTAAATGAGAAAACTAATTTAAATTGCCCGAAACCTACTAAATGAGGAAAATATTAAGAAAACAGCGCAACTGCGCAACTTTTATTTACTTTTTGTCTCTATTTATTTCTTAAACTCATAAGAATGTTATAAATCATTATAGTTTATATCTCTCGAAAATTTTCGTATAATGAACCGGTAGTGAGCAAAAGTTATCTTGGAGTCATAAAAACATTCCTCGTAGGTAATTAAATTGAATATTAAGAGGTTAAATAAATTATGCGATAAACAGTTGTGAACAAACTTCTAGGTACAATTGATATTGTTTTTCTTATTGAAATTATTCCATACATAATATCTGAAGGATAAATAACGAAATTTATGAAAAGTCATTTTAGGATATTTCTGGCTCAGTTTTCGAGGTCCTTTGGTTTGTACACGGCATCGTATTTGAATCGCTTGGCGGCTCGGCTCTGCCAGTATAGGGTGGTAACTAGCCATGACCAAAGCCTCGCACCAGATCAGACCAGAGAATATTTAGAAATTATGAAATTCTAAACTTCTCCTGCCATGGATCGAACCCGGGTCCTCCCACTAATAACACCACAGCGCGTACCACACTGCGCTAGTCTTCACACACTCTAGCGAACATTATGAAGAACTCTTAAGCGGAATTTACATTACGATATTAGTGGCACGAAATTAGTTTCACGACATTAATTTCACTATCAATTGCACGTGTAAAAGTCTTACATGATGCATGTATTACGAAATTAGACGTTTAGGTACACGTGCAATTAATAATGCCATTAATGTCGTCAAACCAATTTCGTGCCACTAATTTCGTAATGTAAATTCCGCTTTAGGTATGCAGGTTTCCTCACGATGTTTTCCTGATATCACTGTTTCTAATCATGATTTTGCAACTTTTCCAGGTGGTGATCTGCGGTGCGGTACCGTCGATGGTTCGGTCGGTTCGCCTGTTCAACAAGTGCTCACACACGTTCGTCAACGTGTACCCAAACGGCACTGTTATGGCCCGTTACGATGGAAACGACCAACGTAAGTTCAACGTCTATCTTAACCAAAAAATCTGTTACCTTGGCCTGATTCTGTCTAGGTTCATGTCCGTTTCACCCTCCGCCTCTAAATCTATACTAATAAATAAAATTGGAGTGTCTGTCTGTAATTTCGAAATAACTACCTCATATTAAGCTCATATGGTTATTTGAACGATGCCAACACTGAATCACACGTTTTTAAAATTTTTGTCTGTCTGTCTGTCTGTCTGTCTATCTGTCTGTCTGTCTGTTTGAAAAGGCTAATCTTCGGAACGGCTGGACCGATTTTGACGGGGTTTTCACAGACAAGTAGAGAATTGACCAGGGAGTAAAATAGGCTACTTTTTTAACCGACTTTCAAAAAGGGAGTTGTGTTTTTCTACCTATGTACACCGAAATCTCCGAGATTTCTGAACCGATTTGCGTCATTTCTTTTTTAATCGATAGAGGAACTTCGCGACATTGTTTCATAAAAAATTTGGAGTCCAACTCCTCAATCCTGATGCTGCAGGGATCTGACCAATCCACGCGGGCGAAGCTGCGGGCATCAGCTAGTCTTGGAATAATATTAGTAGGGCCCACTGATAAGAGGTTGTAGAAACAATTATTTCTTTAATACACTATTTAAATAATTCTTCTAAACAAATAATTAGAATTCCGAGACCATGTGGCGGGTTATTACTTTCTGTAACTGCATTCTGGTCTTGTTGAATAAATAAATGTACTACCTACTTAACATGTACCTATTATTTATGTTATAATACCATAATGTTTCCGGTGCCACTTTTTAACCCCCGATCCAAGAAGAGGGGTGTTATAGGTTTGACGTGTGTGTCTGTGTATCTGTCTGTGGCATCGTAGCTCCTAAACTAATGAACCGATTTAATTTTTTTTTTTTGAAAGGTGGCTTCATTGAGAGTGTTCTTAGCTATAATCCAAGAAAATCGGTTCAGCCGTTTAAAAGTTATCAGATCTTTTCTAATTACTGTAACCTTCATTTGTCGGGGGTGTTGTAAATTTTTAATTTACACTTGTTACATAATATAAACTCTGGATTGCATGCATTTTAGCGTATCAATAAGATGTCAATCATAGTAAAGTTAATGTGAAATTCTTTAAAAAAATTAACTCAATGAAGTACAAATCTGCATAATACAGCTCAACTTTACTTTTCTACGCAATGCAACCTTTCAAATTATTAGTAAGGCACTACTAATTTCAATAAGTTTAAAGAAAACATGCGTAAGAATTTCGAATACATTCATACGAGTATGTAAAGGCAAGGCTAACCGAGTCCACTGCAATCATCGAGGCGGGAGCTAGACGTGAGAAACTATAGGAATATGTCAATACTTGAAGGGTCATTGGCCAGCTGCAACAGGTAAAGTCCGCGGTGCAATATAGTAATAACTAGGGAGCTGGTGGCAGAAATATTCTTAACGGATTTAAAAAAAGAAACAGTTACTCAATTCTACGGACCTCATCTTCGATGGAACTCTATTGTTGCTCCGTCAAATATGAACCAGTTTCAATAATTCAATTGAAAAGAGCAACCGCCGAGTTTCTTGCTGGTTCTTCTCGGTAGGAACGGCATTTCGAACCAGTGGTAAATTATTTGACGATTCAAAAGCATTTGTAAAATTTTAGTTGAATAAAATCTATTCTATTCTATACTATTCTAATATATTATTATTATGTTTTCAATACGAAAGGGTCGGTATTTGTATGTATGAAAAAGGTCAGCTGGGTCCCATTTATATTTGGTCTCATTTACCTAAATGATCTATTGTTCGATCTCATAACAATATTACTACATTTAAAAAAATATTAATTAAAATTAAATTTAGCCAATCCGTCCTCTATACCATTTGCTCGCATTTTTTGCCACTAGGGGACGTAGGCTATTGTAAAAATGTGCCATAGCCCATGACAAACTTCAACACAAAACTTATCGCCAGCAGATCAACCGCCACAGTTTGACAAACGTAATCATCTTTGCTGACATAATATGTGATAATTGCAACTTTCACGCTGAAAAGGCAGATGTCTATTTCACACACATCGTATTAAAATGAGGTCTACAAACTGCCACCAGCTCCCGGCTAATAGTAACGGGTATTATCGTTATAAGAGAAAATGTAGACAGGGGTTGTGAAATTAGAAACTTCTTTAGGTCGAACTTTTGAATGGATCTTTTATAAATAATAATATATTAGTCGCCGCCTGGCATGTGTTCTTGTAACATATCAATAGAGTTGCGAAATGTCACAAGTATTAAAACTTGAACTTATTTTATTCAGTCAGTAAGTCAAACAGTAACTCAACAGTAATAAAATATATCGTAATTATGCATGATGATGTAAATAAAATTTCACAGTGCTTTTCAAAATGTTTTCTGTGGAAAGTACTCTTTAGGTCTGCCAATTTTATTATTATAATACTAGCCCGCTTGGACCACAAAAATTTCAAACCCCTATACAACCTTAGAGATCGAATTTTCAAAAATCCTTTCTTAGCGGATGTCTATGTCATAATAGATATCTGCATATCTGTCCAGTAGTTTTGAGCTGTGCGTTAATAGATCAGTCAGTCACCTTTTCTTTTTTAATCCCCGACCCAAAAAGAGGGGTGTTATAAGTTTGACGTGTGTATCTGTGTATCTGTCTGTGGCATCGTAGCTCCTAAATGAATGAACCGATTTTAATTTAGTTTTTTTTGTTTGAAAGGTGGCTTGATCGAAAGTGTTCTTAGCTATAATCGAAGAAAATCGATTCAGCCGTTTGAAAGTTAACAGCTCTTTTCTAGTCTTCTTATAGAGGTTTTTGAGTTAGGGGTTTTTTAAATTTTGAGTTATATATATTTGAGATTTTTAGAGATTTTTAGACTGGTAGCATGCAGAAAATTACAAAAAGATAAATAATTAATAAACAGTCTATGCAAATGCAGCTTAAGAAAATGATTGGCATCTGGACTTTTATTGCTTTTCTAACGAGCATTGACTTAGAGGGCACAAAAGAAGAACGTCGTAACTGCACATTGTCTCGCGCGGCGAAAGCATTCCGAGCATTCGCAAATATGTAATATTATATTGCCGTCATTACTCAACGTTTGTTGTAAATACACGCAACTTTTTAGCATAGTCTACTCTCTAAATAAAAAAGTACTTTCACCTCGCTTTATTCCGTGTGCGCTTTGTGGTTTGCTCAAGAATTATCGGAGGTTCCTTTACTGGCACCGGGTACCGGGCGGTAAACGTGAAGGACCTTTTTATTTGAAAATAAATAAAGGAATTCGCCTTTGTCCTTTTCGTTGTAATCCTAAAAGCAAGACATGGAATGTTTGCGTTAGGGTCATGTAATTGTAAAGCCTTGAGGAATTTAAACTACACGTATAAATTAAATCGTTTATTTGTAAAGAGCATTTACGGTCTTTTAATTTTGGGAGATTGCGATCTATTACAACAAAAAAACTATGTACAAATATTTTACTTAGCTGAACTGTAATTAGAATCCATATTTTAATGCTACCTGGTAAATCTATATCTACTAATAAGTATAATAAAGAGGTAGATTAATAAGTTTGTTTGTAGGAAGTCTCTGGGACTACTGAACCGATTTTGAAAATTATTCTTGAGTGACAAAGCCTATATTTTATTTTCAAAAATTTAGAGATCTCTACGAAAATTGTAATAAGCTACCCGTGCGGGTGGGTCGCTAGTAATATTATATAGAAAGTAAATGTTTTATTAGGCCTAGTCCGCACAGCGATTTTTATTCTTGCGAATTTATTCGCGCGGTTTATTTTCCGCGTACGGAATTTCATTTGCCCGTATTGCGAATGCGGTGAGCGCCAACAACTCCATACATTGTATTATTTTGTGTCCATTACTGCACAAAATATTCACGCGAATTTTAAATCGGGCATCTCTAGGTATATCATTGCAAGTGTTACAGAATTGCGAAAAACAATCGCACGATTCTTCACTGTGCGAGCTAGTTCTTAGAGTGAGCGATGCACCTAATTGAGTCATAATTCGTCTTACAATGATGGAGGGCTGACCCAATAACTGACACTGCATTCTACGAGACATATTTCATGCGTAATTAAATGTAAGCGGTAATATGATTTATTTGCATCGGGACTGTTACATCAACAGAATTTGAACTTTGCATAACAGGTTCAAATTGCTCCAACAGCAAATACTTGATTGAAATATTAATGGATTCCGCCGCCGAGCATCAAATATATGACGACAATAATCGATGAGAAATAGTAATTAATTATTTTTGAATTTAGGTTAAAATTGTCTCGATGATGTATCGGTTTTCGATGATTTTCTGTCGTTAGATACATTTGATTTTGTGTTGCGTAGTGTCATAGTGTCACAATCAAACTATCACACTAAATATCACTATACTTAAAGGCGAAAGTTTGTGTGTGTGTGTGTGTGTGTGTGCATGTTTGTTACTTCTCGCAAAAACTACTGGACGGATTTGGCTAAAAATTTGAAATGGAGTTAGATAACATCCTGGTATTAGTACAAAGACTTACTTTATATCCCGGAAAATCAATGAGATTTTGAGAAATCTATATCCACGCGGACGAAGTTGCGGGCATCAGCTAGTTATTAATGAAACTAACCGGTGTCTACTTAATTCATCATCTCAGCAAGGGCATTCTCTCAGAATGAGAAAGGTTTGGCTATAATTTTCGTAGCCAAGTGCGGATTGGCAGATTTCACACACCTTTGAGAATATTAAGGAGATCTCTGGCATGCAGGTGTCATCACGATGTTTTCCTTCACCGTTCAAGCAAGTAATACGTAATTATTTAAAACACATAGGTAGGTGTAGTTCCAAAAAGTTAGAGGTGCGTGCCCGGGATCGAATCTCGGCCCCAGACTACGAAGCCGACGACCTAACCACTAAGCTATCATCGTGTTTAATAATTCATAGTAGGTTTAGAACCAAATTATTTAGAGCTGAAAAAATAATAAAACTTCTATTCACTCACATAAATAACTATCATGCAAATATTTATTCTTGAATGAATTTGAAAGAACATAAATATTATTTGATACAAAACTGAAACCGTGCACTATTTTCAAGTCAAACTCAACTCAAACTCAAAATCATTTTTATCCAAAGTAATATAGTATAAATTTAAGTAAGTGTAAGTATCAGTAAGTTTTATTACCTATGGTTTCAGCCCTCACCATTTATTACTTAATTTTCTTATTAGGTCAACCTCACAACAAAATGATCCTAACACAATAATCGCGTGAGAATAAATACCATCATCATAAAATTAATCACTTGTACTGAAACGTACGTGTTACTCGGGAGGCAATAAAAGAAACCACAGCCAATATTAAATTTAACGATTTAATATTGATTTGCCACCATCAGATGAGCTCCACGTTCCATATATTTATTTGGAGGCTACTAATGGATGAGAGGTCTTGTTCACTTTGCCAGAGCTCATCGCGACGCGTTGTGGCGCCTCCCACCGAATATCGCATAAAATATGTGACGCTTTTTAATTAAAATTAGATTCAAATGTACTGATAAGGAAATTTAATAATTCATTATATAGAGTTAGAAAGAATCGAATAGTGCATGTGTTTGAAGTGCCGATGTCGATGCCCTAAAGATAAAGTATAGTAATACCTACAACTTGCAGAGTCAAATGGCGGAATTTACTTTCCAACAAGAAAACTTGCATATATTGACTTGCTAGGCATAGTACAAGTGGCATGCAAGTGACTTGTCAGAGCTTACTCCTTCAAGTTTAAGAGGGCTCTTTCCGTCACTCGTTTCATACAATCGTAGTTCCAATTTCATTTGAATATTAAGCAACCAAAGTCCATGAAATTTTGCAGACATATTCTAGAAACTAATATCTATGTCTGTGGTTTTCCAGATTTCTGTTAAAATATTCGGATTCAAAGTTACGCGGTCTTTAAAATTTACATACAAATCTTTGAGCCCCTGTAATTTTAAAACTACATATTTTTAGAAAAATCTAAAACACCACAGACACAGATATTAGTTTCTAAAATATGTCTGCAAAATTTCATGGACTTTGATTGCTTAATATTCAAATGAAATTGGAACTACGATTGTATGAAACGAGTGGAAACGAGTGACGGAGAGAGCCCTGTTAATTAAAAGTTAATAATATTATTATAAGCCCTAATTCACACGAGCGTTATGAAAGCGTTGCGTTAAAACCTAGTTGGCGGGTATTGTACGCGTTAAAAAAGCGTTGACGTGTGAACAGATACTTAGGAATTCATTTGTTCTATTTGAACGCTTTTTTAACGGACGTTAAAAAGCTCTCGTATGAATGAGGCTTAAGACTTAAATTATTTACTAATGTTTTGTATGAACTTTTGAGTAACATAATTTTAACTCAGGTTAAAGTAGTTGCGTGATTTCGTAAATACATCTGAAAAGTATAACCTACATTTTATGAGATTTGGCTTACCTTTTATGTCGATGAAAATACTATAGTAGACATGATTTTCTGCATTGGTAATGCCACTACTTAGTTAAAGTCCTGGAGATTGACATAGGCTATCACTTTTTATTCTCATACTTCTCACCCCGGAAAACCAAAAAGTTCCCACGAGATTTCAAAAATCCACACGGATGAAATCACGGGCATCAGCTTGTTATGAATATAAGCCTCAATCATCATCTACGTTAAAAAATATCTAGATTCTGCTTCAACTTGCAGAAGATTCTTTCAATTCTAGACTACAGGCCCATGTTTAAAAATGGGTGGGTCATATGAACCACCAGGTGACGTATACAGGACGATATAAGAGCATAAAATAATAAGTTTCAGCACTATGCCGTCACTTGTAAGCTGTCCAACAGAGTGCTGGTGAGAATTGAAAAGTGCAGGTAGAGTGAGTACATTTTGGTCATATATTTTTGTACGGCATTTTTACCATCGATAGATCCATGAAAAATAATAAGAAAGCGCGCAGTGCCGTAAAAAAATGGTGCGCCACAAAGTCAGTAAATGTTTTGATTTTCTGACAATTTCCGGGGTAAATTTGGTCATTTAATTCTGTACGGCACTAGTTTCATACTGTTTCAATACAGCCTCTAATCCATTATTCCGCAACGCCGTACAAAAATCATGCGACAAGGGGAAAAAATTGAGGGTAGCAACCCTCTCTCTTTCCGTGGTCCGGGGGGTGATTTGACAAAGTACGGCTTTGGTTCCAAAACATTATCTAGCACTCAAAAGTACTATTAAAAATAATGCCGTAAAAAAATTAGTGTTCATTTGAATGTGTATCAATAATTATCTTAATTTCATGGTATACTTAATTTTTAAAGCTGTAAAATCATTTGACTCTGTACGGCAACTTTTTTTTTAATATGATAGTGTAAAATACTATTGTTATATAGTATTGCCGTTCAAAAGAAACTGTTCTAAAAAAAATTATAGATAAATACAAAAACTGAAATTTTTCAAATTATTGCAAAAGTTTAAATATTCATAGATTAATAAAATATAGCAATTTTCTACGCTTTTCCCTTGTTTTAAATAGAATTAAGATAAATAAATTAGGAAAAAATTATGCCGTACATTTTAATGCAGACCATATCTTTTAGGCTGATGAAAATGACGCTACCATTTTAAGGGTGTAGTACTTTATGGCCATCTGATACTGTACGGCATTAACATATTTTTGAAGAGAACAATTGATAATATGATAAAATCACTATGCCGTCTAACTGAAGTGAACGGGTGTGTATATAATATCCACATCCCCTACAAACCTTTGGACCAACGAAAATGTACGGCATGTAAAAAAATATTATCTATGCATAAAACACTTTCAAAATAAATTAATTTTATGTTGTTTCAAATCACCCCCCGGACCACGGAAAGAGAGGGGGTTGCTACCCTCAATTTTTTCCCCTTGTCGCATGATTTTTGTACGGCGTTGCGGAATAATGGATTAGAGGCTGTATTGAAACAGTATGAAACTAGTGCCGTACAGAATTAAATGACCAAATTTACCCCGGAAATTGTCAGAAAATCAAAACATTTACTGACTTTGTGGCGCACCATTTTTTTACGGCACTGCGCGCTTTCTTATTATTTTTCATGGATCTATCGATGGTAAAAATGCCGTACAAAAATATATGACCAAAATGTACTCACTCTACCTGCACTTTTCAATTCTCACCAGCACTCTGTTGGACAGCTTACAAGTGACGGCATAGTGCTGAAACTTATTATTTTATGCTCTTATATCGTCCTGTATACGTCACCTGGTGGTTCATATGACCCACCCATTTTTAAACATGGGCCTGTAGTCTATTCCGTTTACCGCCACGAAGTTCTTTTGTTTTGAGTGCAATTTTCTATAACAACTTAATCAAGTCCTACCCAAAGAGGCATTCACAAAAAAACAAATGTTTCGTTAAAACGAAAATAATATAACATTTTGAGTCTTTAGCGCTTCCACAACATTTTTTGCGGCGCGCAAATTATATGAAATCAATCGAAGGAGGCGGTGCGGCGCCTACCCAAATTGAGTTGCCGTTTAGAAGATTTGGTAATAAAACGTTCGAAAATACCCTTCAGCTCGCAAAAAACCATACCACACGCACGAGCTCCCATTATTCCCTATAATTTAATAGGAAACGACGAATTTGTGCGCGCACCCAAAATAATAGGGTTATTCTGATTCTATTTTCAAATTCCACGTATCGAGTTGATTGTTCGTGTCAAGGAGCACTTTTGGGCAAACAGATCTCAAGATGTTTGTTTTGATGGCTCCAGTACATTTGATGATAAAAAAATTCGATGTTTGTAATAATTATGATCCCGTTTGTATTTGTATTTTGTTAAGGAGGTTTTTGCGGTTAGATACCTCTTCAGTTAGCTTGCGATATAAATGATTTGCTATTTTAAAATAAAATTGATTCATTACTTGTACAGGTAACAGTTACAAACCTAACAAGTGTCTTCAGCACTTGTATTAGTTGTTAAAATATTTAATTTATCATAACAATTGTAAATAGTGGGTTTTTTGCTTAAAACTCTACACGTGAACAGAATTATGTGCCTAGCTCATTTTTAAAATGTAAATTGAGTTGTTCAATAATATCTAATTCTTTTTAAAATGTTTTGTTCATTCGATTACGTTTGTGACAGAAGTTATCAATTTAACATTGAAATAAAAACGTAATTTATATTCGAATTGCTTTGAAACAGGCCTGTTATCAATATTATAGGTTTTATTGTAACATCTGGTGGCAACAATTACGCGTTGGGTGGTCAAATCAGGGTTGTGTCGCGGATAAAAAATAACACACTTACTTGTAACAGTGTTTAGTAAACACTTTGCTTTGTATTAAACTCTGAATTCGAGATGTTTAACAAACTGACGTGGTATTTTTGAGTTTTTATAAGCAATTGCTTTCTCTGAATTGTTTAACTTTGAATTATTATTTTTAACCCCCGACCCAAAAAAAGGGGTGTTATAAGTTTGACGTGTATCTGTGTGTCTGTGTATCTGTCTGTGGCATCGTAGCTCTTAAACTAATGAACCTATTTTAATTTAGTTTTTTTTGTTTGAAAGGTGGCTTGATCGAGAGTGTTCTTAGCTATAATCCAAAAAAATCGGTTCAGCCGTTTGAAAGTTATCAGCTCTTTTTTAGTTACTGTAACCTTCTACTATGCAGTATAAGCAGTGATAGCTTGGCGGTTTAGACGTCGCTTGCCTATTCAGGGGGTCGGGGGTTCGATTTCGGGCACGCACCTCTAACTTTTCGGAATTGTGTGCGTTTTAAGCAATTAAATATTACCTACTTGCTTTAACGTTGAAGGAAAATATCTTAAAAGGAAACCTGGATGTCTGAGAGTTCGTCATAATGCTCTCAAAGGTGTGTGAAGTCTGCTAATCCACACTTGCCCTGCACCTTGCCCTGGTGAAGTATGGCGTGGACGTGGTGGACGTGGGGAACTAACCTTTCTTATTCTGCGAGGAAACTCGGGTTCGGTAGTGAGCCTGAGATGAGTTGATATGATGAATATCACTATTCACACTAATATTATAAAGGCAAAAGTTTGTGTATAATATGTGTGTGTGTATGTGTATGTTTGTTACTCCTTCACGCAAAAACTACTGGATGGATTGGGCTGTAATTTAGAATGGAGATAGATCATATCCTGGATTAGCACATAGGCTACTTTTATTCCGGGAAATCAAAGAGTTCCTACGGGATTTTTAAAAAACCTACATCCACGCGAACGAAGTCGCGGGCACCAGCTAGTGTTCAATAATCCTACATTCAATTACATAAATCGTGTCTTGATTGAAATACCTAACAGATACGTGATTAGTCCAAAAAATTTTTGTAGGTAAATAACGTTTTTCACTTATCGGTTATATGTAACAAATATCGTAATCATTATTATTATAAAGACATAAATTGATATTGAAATATTAGGTTGATTTTTGAAATTGGTTGTATTTGGACTTAATAAATCACGAAGATTCCTAAAATTTCAATTTAAAAAATCTTCTATTAATTATGTAAATTTTATCACTACGAACCGGTACATGCCTATAAAACGTCTTAATAATCTATTCTATGAGAAATATATTATTATGACAGTGATCTCGAATAATGAACATGATTTTGAACGTGCGAATATTGATTGTGATGGTTGCAAGTGTAAATTAAAAATTTATTTTTAAAATTTATTTAAAAAGAGCTGATAACTTTAAAACGGCTGAACCAACTTTCTTGGATTATAGCTAAGAACAGTCTCGATCAAGCTACCTTTCAAACAAAAAACCTAAATCAAAATTGGTTCATTAGTTTAGGAGCTACGATGCCGAGCTACGATACAGACAGATACACAGATACCAAGATACACACGTCAAACTTATAACATCCCTCTGTTTGGGTCGGGGGTTAAAAAATAACATTTATTTAGCTATTTCTTGTCTGACAACTAGATAATCTATACTATCTATACTAATAAATAAAATTGGAGTGTCTGTCTGTAATTTCGAAATAACTACCGCATATTAAGGTCATATGGTTATTTGAACGATACTATAACTGAATCACACGTTTTTAAAATTTTTGTCTGTCTGTCTGTCTGTCTGTCTGTCTGTCTGTTTGAAAAGGCTAATCTTTGGAACGGCTGAACCGATTTTGACGGGATTTTCACTGACAAGTAGAGGATTGACCAGGGTGTAACATAGGCTACTTTTTTAACCGACTTTCTAAAAGGGAGTTGTGTTTTTCTACCTTTGTACACCGAAATCTCCGAGATTTCTGAACCGATTTGCGTCATTTCTTTTTTAATCGATAGAGGAACTTTGCGACATTGTTTCCTAAAAAGTTTGGAGTCCAACTCCTCAATCCTGATGCTGCAGGGAATCTGACCAATCCACGCGGGCGAAGCTGCGGGCATCAGCTAGTTATTATATAAGTGTCTTTTATGCCACTTCTGTGACTCTACAACTGAAAAAGTCGACAAGAAACTCGGCAGTTCTTTTCAAATCAAAAAATCACAATTATTACCAATGTTACAACTTACAATTTAAAGTACATTACACCATCTTCTGGGCAACTGAAAGCTCAGGCAGTCGCTTCCTATTTCAACAAATAAATAGATTTTGATTTTGATTTTGATTCTACACAATGTTATCATTAAGAAATTCATCAATTTGTATAATAATCTCGATTTAATAAGTATATTCCTACAATCAAAGTATTATATTATGTTTGACCCGATTTCGAGTACCGTGACAACTCCTTACTTAATCATATTATTATTATCAACCGATAAGAAAAATGCGATGCCCTTTTTTGTTACCATAATAAATACGTTTTTACTTTCGATACACTGTTATTACTTTGCAATTCAAGATAGAAGTTGTAATTTTGAGTACAAGATAAAAATAAAGTAGAAAGATAGCTAAAGTTTTTTTTCACCAAATGTTGCAATTTTCGTTGCAAAATGGAAACTCTTTTACTTTTTTCATTGTTATCTATTGCCTAACATCGCGGATAAGGCGATGACCCACTTAGAGTAGATATGCGAATTTTATTTTTCGTTCAGTAAAATACAAAACGTTTTAAAAGAGTTACTTACTATTGGCATAAATAAAGATTTTATAATATTTAATGAATCTGTTACTGTTTTATTTAAAGACATTTAGGCCCACTTATACAAGAATAGTTAAACTTATTTGGTTAAGTTTTGTATTGGCAAGAGCCAAGTGACAGTATTAAAAATTTAACTAAATAAATTTTGAGTCCTTGTGCAAGGAGGCTTTTTTAATAAGTAAATAAATACATAGAGCATCGCATTCGCGTGTCCCTCCGCGTATGACGATAGAAAACTCAGAACATGTTCAAATAATACCTATCCATGTCTATTATGCACTCCAAGACAAGACTGGCAAGGTTTGATGAGTATAAATTAACTACTTTAAATCGGCACCATGCAGTTAGAAGACTTCTTATACAACATTCCATGCATATTTATATGGAATGAATCCTCAGTTCGCGCGACCTTTACTTTAATCACACTAATATTATAAAGGCGAAAGTTTGTATGTGAGTGTGTGTGTGTGTGTGTGTATGTTTGTTACTCCTTCACGCAAAAACTACTGGACGGATTTGGCTTAAATTTGGAATGGAGATAGATAATATCCTTGATTAGCACAGAGGCTACTTTTTATCCCGGAAAATCAAAGAGTTCCCACGGGATTTCAAAAAACCTAAATCCGCGCGGGCGAAGTCGCGGGCATCGGCTAGTTTCTAATAATGTGGAATACATTTGCATTGGGCAATAAGTTTGGAGAGCAGAATACAGTGTATTAGTGTCAATGCCGCATTGTTTGTGGTCTCAAGTCTAGTCGGCTAGACGGCAATCCGATATTGGGTGGCTGAAAACCTTATTGATAGCAAATAAAAGATAACATGACATCTCTTGCTCGGGAAAAGGATTTGTTACAACTTTATCAATGACAACTTGGAAAGTTTGTGTTTCGGTGCGATGTGGCAAAGCTGATTAGAGTCGGTACCTATTTACGAGTAGAATCCATATTCTTTGGTCCTTTTACTTTAGCATTGTAATTATACTAACTATCATACCTACGCAATCTTTGTGTATATTTATTCCTAGAAATAAACTATATTCACGTGAATGAAGTCGAAGTAAAATACGTGTGGTCACGTCTAGCTGGCTAGACAGCGGTCTGATATTAGTCGGGTAATGTGTTTATTGATAGCGAAGTCAAGATTAGATACAGTAGCGACGAGCGGAGGCTTCCTATCTGTCATATAAAATGCCCCTTAGTAGGTAGGTACCTACATGCCTACATTCTCAAAGGTGCAGGACAGACTATGGGTTGCTTTTAATTATGTTCACAGTTGCAATTAAATGATAGATAAACTTGTATGGGAAACACAGATGAAATTCCTTTTCTCCAAATCAATGCCCGTACTAATATTAGGTATAAATGCCGTCTGTCTGTCCGTTTGTATGCAAGTCTGTCTGTCTTCACGGCGCTTCCGTTTAACCTATTTTTACATAATAAGAGAGAAAATAAGAGAGTTCCCACAGGATATTTTGAAACCTAAATTCAGACGGATGACGATGTAGGCATTATCTAGTAATAAATATGGGCCATTTTATTTATCTCAAAAAATATTATTAGTGATAAAATATCGTAAAAAATTATAACTGATTAAAGAATATTGAACAATAAATAAAAGACAACTAAAATATTTTGCTACAATCGAGATCCTCATGTGTGCACTAACCTTAACCAGGCCACTGCACTGGTAGGTACTATTTTCAGAAAAAACAACATTTATCTAAAGAACGTGAGTTTCTCCTTAGTTCTATACTCTCAATAATATCTTTCGAACCTATTCGTTATTTGTATCATTTAGTAGACAGTCGTAATAACATTGTCACACACTTAACCAAGGCCTTAGCATTGAAAGATCGGGACCTTCAATTGTGGGCTGTATAGTATTTGCAAGAAACATTTTCACGTACACAATGTATATTTGTTGAACATTGTGACCTTCATCAGACTGAACTGGATTACCTTTATTATGAAGGTTTCCATAAAAGAGGTACACCTAAATAGCTTTTGCATGTAATTGCGTCTATCACACTTATCTTTTTACTAGAGGATGCCCGCGACTTCGTCCTCGTGGATTAAAGATCCCGTGGGAACTGTTTGATTTTCCGGGATAAAAAGTTGCCTATGTCAATTACAGGGACGCAAGCTACCTCGGCACCAAATTTCATACAAATCGATCAAGCGGATGAGTATTTAGGAATCCCGCGGGAACTGTTTGTTTTTCCGGGATAAAAAGTAGCCTATAATATTATGTCCTTCCCTGGAATGTATCCTAAGTCTGTAAAAAAATTCATTAAAATCGGTTCAGCGGTTGAGCCATGAAAGCGTAGCAGACAGACAGACAGACAGACAGACAGACAGATAGACAGACACACTTTTGCATTTATAATATTAAGTATGGAAGTATGGATGAACCTCAGTCTTAGTGCCTCTTCTTTCATTATGATCAACCCATCCCCAGCCAACTTCTGAGCACGGCCATGTTCTATGGGAATGAGAATGGTTTTAGCCTGGTTTTCTCATTTCATCCCATCACCTAACTCCAAAGTCTAAACGCACGTTTCGTTCCAACACTGAAGTGTGTTTTAAAGATAGACTCTATATTTTTTTTAATTTTGTATTCCGATACAAGTTAGCCCTTGACTGCAATCTCACCTGGCGATAAGTGATGATGCAGTCTAAGATGGAAACAGGCTAACCTGGAAGGGAAATGGTAGTTTTTGTTAAACCCATACCTCCTTTAGTTTCTAACACGGCATTATACGGGTACGCTTAATCGCTTGGCAGCACGGATCTGCCGGTAGGGTGTTAACGAGCTACGGCCGAAGCCTCCCATCAGACCATTAGATTTAGAAATTTTAAAATTCTAAACCCTGCCGGGAATTAAACCCGGGACCTCCTACTAATAAGACCACAACGCTTACCACTGCGCCAGAGAAGTCGTCAAAACACATAGTACAAACTTGAGTACAAAGTGACTTTGCTTTAAAAAAGCAATAAACATCGCCAACTACCTACCTACCTAGAGAGAGCTCTTTGCTTCGACTTATAGCTTGTAAGTGATAAAGCTTATCGGAGTCCACCGACTTTGGGTGTCAAAGTCATACCAGTTTAATCTGAATGAGCGCGAAAAATTCTGGATTAAACTTGCATTGGTTACCCAAGTTAAAAATAGCAAAATGGTAGCGATAATCCAATGGCCAAGCAATACTTTTTCACCAAGATATAGGGTTTGTAGAATCAGAGTTTGTAAGTAGAGTTAGAAATCCAAAGTAGATTGTTTAATTTGAAACAGTCTATAGAAAGCGCTTTGAATATAATAAGAAATTGTAATAAGAAACGCGATCAACACACGATGTAATGGTTAATGGTGATAAATCAATGGGTGTAACACCACATATAAAATGGTTGCCGTTGTACCAGTTGCGTGTACGCAATTAATTATTTGTAACGAATATTTTACTTAGATCGAAAGTTACATATTTGAAAGATGGCGTCGTAACTTTAGGATGTATCGTTTAGGGCTGCTTCATTTCTTAAACAAAAAAATTAATAAAAAAAGATTGCCTTATTATACACGGTACCATAATAGAAAATAGTAGAGATGTGATGTTAAAGTTCTAATATTTTGAAAAAATTCGCGTCGATGCGATTGCATTGAGCAATGAAAAAGGTACAGATAGATAGACAGACAGAAATTTCGCATTTATAATATTAGTAGGTATGGATGTTCTACCCATTCCTACCCCTAGCCATATAGCTCTTCTCGGTTTTTCAAAATAATTTCAGCAACTCAATAGAATAGGTGCCTAACATGTGGCATTCAATAGATTTTTCCCTCTGTATGCGCATGAAATGTCGATTAACTCAGAAAAATGAAGTCATCCAGTCATTAAACATTTCAAACAGTAGGTAAGTCGAGCAATAAACACTTCAGTTCGCGGTTGTAACTAAATAATCATCCTTATCTTTTTATTTTCATCTCCGTTTAATGTTGCCTAAGACTAATAACTGTCGGTGTCTGCTTATTACGATAAATCCGAAAAAACCGGCCAAGTGCGAGTCAGACTCGCGTACCGAGGGTTCCGTGTCACGTGGAAGAACGTGGAATGGAAGAGCCACAGAAGGGATAGTTAAAAAAAATCAATCAATATTTTGTAATAAGTAAAAAGTTACGTTACGTTAATAAATTGTTAATTTTAGCCATAACAAAACAAAACACAGTTAAAGGAAAATATAACAATATGTACAATACAAAGATATCTACAAAGATATGTATATCATATTTAAGTACACTTTTATTTTATTAGTAATAATATATTTTATACATACTCCTTATTTTAGTCCTTATGTTATTACACATAACATAAGGACTAAACACAAACATGAGGAAAGACTCAACATTTATGGGACGGGGAATATCGTTGTTTTATAGGTACGAGTACATTTTAAAGTACATTTTAAATGTACTCGTATGTAGTATGGAGAAAAGGCAGGTAGGTATAAATAAAGAGCGCAGTCTAAAAGATGAATCCCGAAAACATGGAAAAACCTTTAAAACTGTCTAACTATGAGAATGTGTCAAATGTAGCAAGCTGGGAAAATTGCAAATCCATGTTTCCATGCGAGCACAAAGTTTTAGTGAAGGAAATTTTGTCAGTCGTAACTTGCATTGTAGCGCAAAATGACAATAACTTTTATCAAAACTCGGATATCCTTATTTAAAATATTGATTTTCCAAATTATAGTCTACGATGAGTGTTATTTTTTATTATGGCTAACCTTTGGCTAACATAATTTACATGAATAAGCATTTAAATAAAAAGGGTTAAATAAAAAGTTATCAGCGCTTTTCTAGTTTCCTTATAGAGGTTTTTGTGTCGGGGGTTTTTTAAATTTTAAGTTTAACTAGCCTTTTTCAAAGTATAACAAACGGCACGACAAACAAAACCTATTGCAACAATGGTAACAAACCGAACGCTACTAAGGAAGCGTTGGAATTTAACTCAAGATTCACCTCAAAAGCTTACAGACCTACCGCAGTGGAACCTTAGGATTAGCCGCTAACCTCTCTAATCTGAGAGTAGTCTAAACCGCTTTGCCGTGTTTGTGGACTCTACGTGATATCTTTACTAGTTAACGTGTAAGTAAGATATCTATGTTAATTACTCATAACACTCGTAATACTGTTTATAACAGAGGAATAGCGACAAAGGAAAACGCCTAATTAAGTTTTATTTTGAAAAGGACCGCTTTGGACGCCAATCTACGGCATTTTAGTATCTTTCGAGGTAACAAGTGTAAATTTTAAAAATTTATAACGCCCCCGACAAGTGAAGGTTACAGTAACTAGAAAAGAGCTGATAACTTTCAAACGGCTGAACCGATTTTTTGGATTATAGCTAAGAACACTCTCGATCAAGCCACCTTTCAAACAAAAAAAAACTAAATTAAAATCGGTTCATTAGTTTAGGAGCTACGATGCCACAGACAGATACACAGATACACACGTCAAACTTATAACACCCCTCTTTTTGGGTCGGGGGTTAAAAATAAAACAGGTCAAAGCCGGGTTGGTGCACACCACTCTGGCATGGAATATTTTTACTAATAGATATTATACTTGATTGATAAATTTAAGTACTCATATTTTTCTGTGAAACTATTGTCTACGACATTGTCTTGACTCTTGGCCCCATTATCTGAAGCTATCGCGAGATGACGAGTATTACGCAAAAGTAAACTCCATATTCGATTTGTTTGGTACCACCCAAGGTCTCTCGAGATAACATTTTTTTACGAGGGTATAATCAATTTTGATTAAAACATTATTTTAATTAAACACGCGGATCTCTGTTTGTTCGATAAGTTTTATTGATTTAAATGTTAATTAGTTTAAGGATAATTAGAGATAATTGGTCGGAAAAATATAATGGGTAAGAATAAAAAAGAAGGCCCTGATAAATAATATGTCTTACCTATGTTGCTTACCTGATTGTGTAAGAGAGGCCAAAAATAGTTGTAGGTTTGATCTTAGGCTTTAGAACATACTCTTATTACCTAAAATAAATAAACCATAGTTCCATAAGTACTAATATTATAAATGAGAAAGTGTGTCTATCTGTTACCTTTTCCACGGCCCATCCGCATAACCAACTATGGTAAAATAATATACTATATAGGCGAAGGCAGATATACTATGCTACTTTTTATCCCGGCAAATGAAAGAGTTCTCACGCGAATTTTAAGAACCGTAAATCCATTCGGACGAAGTCGTAGGCCTCATCTAGTGTTACATATTTCCTCTACGTATAACCAATACTTTTATTTTAATCGTGATGATAGTAATTTTATAGTGTACCTAAGTAGGTAAACCAATGATACGAAGAGCCTAGGCAATTTGTTATCGCTACCTAATATTTTGTTCAATTAAATCAGCCGTTATAGCGTAAATGAGCCTTCACAATATTAGTAGGATATTTACATTGGATTATCTATCTATCTACTATGACAATTCGCTTTAACAGGGCTCTCTCCGTCACTCGTTTCATACAATCGTAGTTCGAATTTCTTTTGAATATTAAGCAACCAAAGTCCATGAAATTTTGCAGACATATTCTAGAAACTAATATATGTGTCTGTGGTGTTTTAGATTTTTCTAAAAATATCTAGTTTTAAAATTACAGGGGCTCAAAGATTTGAATGAAATTTTTTAAGACCGCTTTAACTTTGAAACCGAATATTTTAACAGAAATCTGGAAAACCACAGACATAGATATTAGTTTCTAGAATATGTCTGCAAAATTTCATGGACTTTGGTTGCTTAATATTCAAATGAAATTGGAACTACGATTGTATGAAACCAGTGACGGAGAGACCCCTCTTAAGTAAACATTCAATGTTAGTCGTAGATACAACCAGGTTGTCAGAAAATGCAGGTTACAAATAAGATTACATCGATAGAACATTATCAGGATGATAGCCGGTTGTTGACCGATTCGTCGGCCATTACGAATGGCCACGAATAGATCTAGAAGAAAAATCTTTAATAAAAAACTTATCTTTAATAAAAATACAGTTGAAATATATCCAAAAATAAATTATAAGTACTGACTCTACGACAAGGCCAATAAAAATTGTCATTTTCTTCAAAATTCATAATTTGGTGTCAAAAACCAATATACCTCCTTACTTTTAGCTTACCTACAAATATAGTCTTGTGGAAAATTGGTTCTCGAATAGTCACATACATAACTAATTACAGTCGTAATTTGAATTCCTGTTCAGTTCCACAACAGAGTTCTGTTCAGAACCACAAGCAAAAAATTAATCCATTATTTCTTATAGGTAATTGGGTATTAGTGATAAGATAAGCATGCGTTAATTCTTTCAAAAAGTGATGAATAATTCTCGACTTTAAGATAAAAAAAGTAGAAATTTCGGAATTCTTGGAAAACCCGATGTTTTAGGAAGACTAGTTTTTCTTGGCTCTAACGATAGATTACTACAAAAAACCAAAGGCAAGTTTATGGCTTCAACGATATAACACCATAAATTAAAAACAAAGTTTCTAGTGTGATCTCAAGAATAATACTGTTTTCATAATTATTGAAGCATGAAAATCTGCTAATCGATAGGCACTAGTTTCAGCATTCTATATATTATACAATATGTAGTACAGTTATACTAAAAGGGGTTTTGTATCAAGGCCGTAGTAAAAAATTATTGACAAAAATGAAGTCATTACGGTCATTACCTATAAAAAATGGAACTGATCTATACCGTGCATCCTTGTGTAAATTCCAAACTGCAGTTGTGGTTTACTAGTAGCGTTTGATGAGTGTTTGACTGATAAAACACAGAAGTGGAGCGCGACAAATCACGTTTTAACCACGTATTGAATCAAGAATGCGGTACTATGAAATAATCTGATCGCACACTATCGCCAATAGTAAAAAGCCGCAAGAATGCAATACAAAACGCATAAATGTTGCTATCGAATTATATGAGAAAGACGAATGACAACTGTAAATTAAAAATTTACAACACCCCCGACAAGTGAAGGTTACAGTAACTAGAAAAGAGCTGATAATAATTTTCAAACGGCTGAACCGATTTTCTTGGATTATAGCTAAGAACACTCTCGATCAAGCCACCTTTCAAACAAAAAAAACTAAATTAAAATCGGTTCATTAGTTTAGGAGCTACGATGCCATAGACAGATACACAGACACAAATTAATAAAAAATCAGTAGGTCCTATCTACAGAAAAATGCATTGCGTGACCATTCTGTGGTCTCGGACATCGATGGGTGTCGACTTTCGATGTCAACTGCGTCCCTCAATCCGTTTGAGACTAGTGGCAGTGTGCGATCAATCATAAAGAAAATTGTAGCGCTGCCTTATGAATCTACATGAGGAAGAGAAAACGTATTGTTTTCCGTAGTGCCCTTTGCTATACAAAAGGCACAACAATTAGACACACATTGCGGACAGACGGACAGACGACTTTTATATCAATTTAAGGCTGTCATAAACTAAGACTGCAAGAAGATGGATACCTACTTTATTTTAGTTTATCTAACTTTGACAGTGTAAGGACAAGAAGTAGATCTTGGTAGTCACAGCCAAGAGACGCCAGTAAGTACCTACTCCATGTTCTAAACAATCTCTTGGCAATTGTTGAATTTGATTCCTCTTTCCCCTTCAACAAATATACTTACTTGAAGGATATAAAATCTTAATTAGATGTAATACGGGATAGTATATTTTTTAGAGGAAATACTCATATCTACGTATGTCACATACCTATACCATCGGCTTCCGAGCGCATCCGGGCGTATGAAAAGTATCTGAGATTTATAATACTTCCAAGTAAAAATGAAAATTTATAGCGGCGGTGCGATCAGAGAAAAATGTTTACTTTGTCGTGTGGAGATTACGTGTTTTCAAAAAATTTGCCTACGTAGGTATAATACAGAGTATGTAAAGTACAGAGGTTGGTCAATGTTGACGTTTTTCTTGTTACGAAAGAAATATGGCCCATTGGCGTGTTTGTCTGTTTCGGACAAGTGTTTGTGTCGGTGCGCGAGTGACCCCGCAGTCCCCACACACAACGCTTTGACAGAAAGCTGGAGTACGGTACTTTTAAGCCTCATTCGCACGAGAGCTTTTTTAACGTCCGTTAAAAAAGCTCGTACGGATGAGGCCTAAAGAAGACTATATCTTTATTGTACCTATGTAAATAAAAATATCACAAAATGACCACCAAGGCACATAACTTATTACTTATAAATAAGTGGACAATAAATATTTATTTGCTGCTTATATCCATACTTAATATTATAAATGCGAAAGTGTGTCTGTCTGTCTGCTACGTTTTCACGGCCCAACCACTGAATCGATTTTAATGAATTTTGGTACAGACTTGGGATACATCCCGGGGAAGGACATAGGCTACTTTTTATCCCGGAAAATTGAAGAGTTCCTACGGGATTAAAAAAACCGAAATCAAAGCGGGCGAAGCCGCGGGCACCCTCTAGCTAATAATATGTTTTTAAACCTATTAAAATAAAACGTGAATTAATAATATTCAACAATAACTAAGTAAGTACATAGTTAAATTTAAGTAGCAAAGCAAATTAGATAGCGGCACGTTTTATTAATTTATCAGTCATTCAGAATAAACAAACGTAACGAATTTTTCAGAGATCAAATAATGAACCAACGTGTTATCAGTGTTTGCGAAGACTTTATAATATCATGAAACAAACATCTTTAACGACTTAAACAAAAAAATAATTAAAAACATCTGTGCAATCGTTGATAAAGTCATTGCAGACACAGTGTCTCGATGTTCAGTAATTTCAGTAAAACATGAAAAAATCGCAAGCTTTTACATAATTATGTAGGTACATTTTTGTATGGAGATGATAAAAATGACGACGTTTGTGGCAAATCGATTTTGTATTAATATGACAGAGCACAATATATTGTTATGTTACTACAAGCAAACTTGAAGATCTATTCTACCTCTATTGTAACTCAGTACAGACGTAGCCTCAGTACTTACAAAATCTGTTATAGGCAAGATTCAGATAGACAATACAATAATTAGGGAGATATCAGTCTCAATATTTATCAATAAATAACGTTAACGTTTAACCAGTAACGTTATTGAATATAACATCCTTCCAATGAGAGGATCCATTGAGTAAAATGTACGGTTGTCTGTAGAACGACTTTACCTAAACATTAATGATATAGAAACTCACGGAAATCCATTTTTGAAATATGCAAACAGTATAATAGTAATAGGTATGTACATATAAATAAAGTTTTTTTGCGAAGTTCGCAGGAACACGAAGTCTGGGTGTGAAAAATGCACTTCACTTAAGCAGCTCCTCTTCTAACAAGAGAGCTCGGTCTATGCCCACAGTTATCTAGACAGGGCTTGGTTACTCAGCTATCTACATCTTTTTACTGTGGAAATTTTGCGTAATAAACGATTATTATTATTATCTCGATACACTTTTATAAACTGTCCGCGTCTGTGTATTTTTGTAAGCACCAGTCTCAAAAAGTTTCTGATTATTGTACATATTCCAGAGAACGGTACCTATAAAGTAGATATTATAATCCATAATTTTGGTCAACCGTGCGAAGACTGAACAAGTCAGTCAGTAACGATATGAGAACGAATGCTGTAGCATCCCACTTGATTTTCATTTCAATGGTAATTCACGGGTAAAGTAATATAGGTCAAAGAATCTGGCAAAAGGTATCAGAAACGTCATTCCATTAAACCGTTAAAACGCGTTATCACTTTCACGCACTCACAGAAACTATCGAAATTATAACAAATTTATGTTCTTGAAGCGCCGGCCCCAGGCATTTTATTTCTTTTAATGTTAATTGAAATGACATGGTCGGTGTCACAGGCGGTCGTCTGTACTTTTTATTTTTATTAATTCTTTTTTTAGTGTCCCATCGGGTTTGGTCATCGAATTCCATACTCGAACTTTCCTCTTTCATGTTATCTAATCGATGACCGGGGTAGGCTTACATGTCACTGATTTTGATGACATGGGAACTCCCTTTTATTGCTCTTCTTGTCTCGAATAATCAGGGATGAAGTAAAGATATTTTATACGGATTTGATCTGAGGAAGTAAGTCATTCGTGAACTTACGGTATATTAATACTTCGTGGATTTCCATCAAACATAGAGACGATTTTTTACGCTTTTGTAGATTTTACTAGGCTATCTAGAAATAGAAAGTTTTATTATTCAAATAAACGTTATAAGTTTCTGCTTTTTAATCGTCAAGTGAAGATACCACTGATTTAGAAAGGTGGTTACGCTTCGTGAATAAATAAACATGGAAAGAAACCTTACGCTTAGTACCTAATAAATTTCGCCTATGATATCAAGCCTCAAAGTAAATAAGATAATTTTTATCTAAAGAATCTAAAACATTAATAAAATACATCTACGTCATAGAGTAGCTAATATTTCAGCAAACAATAGATTTCATGAACATTGAACTACCTACATATCAACGTAAATAGGTAACGCTTGAGATTGCTGAATTAAAAAATATTTTGGATACTTAAGCACGCGTATACTTAGAACATATTTTATTCTTATTAGTTTTAATTAGCTTCACTTTCTTTCTATTTATTTTAATTTTAATATTGAGACGGATTTTTCAATTACTTAACTGATTCTTATAAATCTTCTGACATGAGTTCCGGTTTGCCGATTTAAACTTAAAAGTTGTGAAGTAGGTACGGCTATTTCTCTTCTCCGCGTTGTATTCACCATAACTAAAGGTCATGACCCCTTCCACCAAGGAATCTATCGTAAACGATATGTCGAGCAATTTTCCCTTGGTTCTAGCCTCATAAAATAAATATTAGGTATATTCTATGTAATCCTATCTTTATCAATCTTGTATTCATTGTCCAGCAATAGATTAATATTTATAGAGGGTTCATTTTTGTATTTTGTAAGTGTTCAAATATCATTAACGATTAGTTTGTTGCACCTATGACTTTCTCGATTCTGTATGAGCATATTAGTAATTGAATTTATTATGTGACCACAGGCGGCGGGGTATCAAACGGTTACTTATGAGTTACATGGATGGAGTGTAACTATCCGTGTTGTTAGAAGTGATTAAAAATTCCTTGGATTTTTAACCACTGTAATTAATTTTCTGAATTAATAATAGAGTAATACACGCGATCTAAGATAAATTTAAAGCATTTTTCTATCTCCATATTAAATTTAATACATAAATACAATGTTATAAATAGGTGTTTACTTATAGAATTTTACGAAACAGTGCTTAGTATGCACTTTAACACATGGGTGGCAATAGTTTATTACTCATTTTAATTCACTAATCTTTAGTTTTAATATTTGTAATCATTCTACTCCAAATATCCCGGGACGCATCTCTAAATTTTGGGATTTATATCTGTTTTAAGCAATACTTACTAATAAGAGTTACCTACTAATAGTACTTGCTTTAACGATGAAAGAGAACTTTGCGAGGAAACCTGCATACGTGAGAGTTCTCCATAGTGTTTTCAAAGATCGTAGTCAAAGATGTGTGAAGTCTACTAAACTCAACTTGACCAGCATGGTGGACTTTCATTCCGAGAGTACACTCGATATTAGATGATGAGGAAACTTCAGTAAAGATAGCGAAAGCCTAAATAAATATGTATATTAACTAAAATACTTTTCTTTGTTACAGCGAATCTCACTCTCATCTCACGCGGCTCAAATCTGGACCTGCTCATCCACTCACCCATCCACGACATGTACCTGTGCTTCAACCGCTCCCGCTTGATCGGCAGGCGATTGGTAAGATCATTAAAAACCCTTTTATTTTGCACACGGCAAGGCCCTTTGTTTTCTTGAAGTATTTGAACAAGCTCGTAGATTCACGAATAAGTACCTGTTTTCTTTTGTTATAACTAGTAGATAAAAGGCCCACTCCTTTTTTTTTCAACAAAAATGTTCTTGCTACTCTGTGACCAAGAATTAATAAACGTTTTCTTGTTGTCAACAGTCGCGATTTCAAGCAGAAAGACAACCAACCTGTTTATTCAAAGAAGAATTCGTAAACGGTTACAACCGTTACCACCTGGTGCGGAACGAAGACCGATACATAGGATTCAACAGGAGAGGTGGCCAGATGAGACGCGGGAAGAGCCAAATCCCCCAGCGACAACAGGAGTGTTTTTCATTCCTGAAAATAGCTCCCGAATTCAATATAGAAATCCACAATGATATCCTCGCCGGCAACAAGCCCCGGCGCAGGCCCCGGCCTCCGGCGCGGAACTCCCTGAAGCCCGCCTGTCGCGTGCGGCACCATCACGGCAGGCATCAGAGGCGGAGGCTCTGTGAGGGCACGTAGACCTCTCGTCTCATCGTTTGCAGCTCATTTACGCTTCAACGCTTCACGCGTTCCGTTGCCAGCTGTCGATGGACCCTGTGAGTGGACAGAGTATTAGTCAACTACCGCAGTATTATTACAGTGACGAGGACTGGATAGCGTTAGGTGAGCGCTCGGCCGCGGCGTGTCAAACGTCGCATGAATGGTAGCTGAAGCGAGAGAGAGAGCAAACATTTGAATGGGGAGAAAAAGTCGAGCCGGGACGACGTTTGGAGCTGTGAAATTCCTTAAGGTCGTGTAACATTGTGGCGCGTTTGCTCTTCTGCCTGCGCTCAGACTCATGCTCTAAAAGGAAAAAGTGTTCTGTAGAACGAGCAAATAGTAGTCTCGCTAGTCACGAGTCTTCCGACAGACCACCGCTGAACTTTGATGCCTGTGCGCGACGAGGAAGTATGCGGTGCACCGTGCGTGCGCCGGAACAGAATCCCTTTGAACGTTTCAGTTTACGAACCTCGATTGCTCCGGCTGGCTCGCCATAGTGTAGTTACAGCGCCTTTACGCCAATTCTCAGTGTATTATTATTTAATGCTTTACTGTTAATTTAGTACAGATCGTGTTATCTGCTTGTAAATATAATAAACGTGTCTACTTATTTATCAAAAATAAAAACCTTAATCAAAATTTGTAAGCGTAGATGTTAGTGTAAAGTTGTATTAAAATGTTTTGTATTTAATAATCCGACCAACTGCTCTCTTGTGATTAGCCACAGTCGATAATGTTCGTATGACCTAGATTTTTTCTGCCTCTACCAAAACACCTTCCTTAATGTTTTTGTTTCGGATTAAACTTTGTGGATTAATGTATGATTTTGAGCGGTTATGTACATATTATTTTTAAGTGTTTGTCTGAGAGTGATAGGTTTCGAATCTCTTCTCGTCCTTATTCTAACTTCTCGATGTAAAACGGTGTCTTGATTATTTATTTGAAAAATAAATTTAGACAATATAGGTAAACACAAGTGTAAATTAAAAATTTATAACACCCCCGACAAGTGAAGGCATCTTGACAGCTTGACATAAATTTGTCAATTGACATAATATTAAGAACCTAACGGTTATCTAACCTTCTTTTGTACAATAAAACTAGAAAAGAGCTGATAACTCTTAAACGGCTGAACCAATTTTTTTGGATTATAGCTAAGAACACTCTCGATCGAGTCACCTTTCAACCAAAAAAAAGTAAATTAAAATCGGTTCATTCGTTTAGGCGCTACGATGCCACAGACAGATACACAGATACACAGATACACAGACACACAGATACACAGATACACACGTCAAACTTATAACACCCCTCTTTTTGGGTCGGGGGTTAAAAATATGAAACTGAATAAAGAGACATCGTCTATCTGTTTTGCGCCGACGAAATCAATGAATTAATAAAGGACATTGTAATATTTAATATTTAAATAAGATCTGTGCCATAGTGTGGTGGCAGTGTATGACCTTGTGTTCGCATTGTGTTTAGTGTGTTAAGTTTATGTCTGTAAACTACGAGTAGATAAAATTGTTTAAACGTAAGACAAATAACAGATTATAAATCATAATATATCCTACGCCCAGTGTCTATTTAAATTCCAGTATTTTGTAAAACTTTGATGTTGCTGTAACCATTTAGTGAGCGTCGCTTTCGTTTCATTCTGATGAAACGTATAAAAGACATAAATACATTCCAAACGATGAAATGTAAAAATAGTTTACGATATATACGCTTAAATACACAATAAATTTGTTATAATAATATGACACTGTTTGTGTAACGCCGTGTCTATATTTATAATTATTCAGATGCTGAAAACGAAATCATATAAATGCTAAGAAAAATTACGAAATTAAATCATATTTAACTCGCATACTCCTTTTTGTTATTTTTCTCCTTATACCTTACATTATGAAGATGCCAGCAGGAAGTAACTGGACGAGGAAAGTTGAGGACCGGGTGTGGTGGCGCTCTTTGGAAAATTCATTGATTTTAGAGCCACCCCTTTTTTAGAGGGGAAAGGCCTGGGTTCAGCAATGAACACATGCAGTTTGAAATGATGATGATGATGACGATGACTTAAATGTTTTTTAAACATAACGGCCGATTACTGAAAAAATAGCAGATCATTTGCAGTGCACATAGGCAGTGCATTATTATAATGAAGCAAGTGGTTGTTCTTGATATTTTTTGTAGGCAGGGAGTAGGGACACATTAACGTAACATGTCAAACAAAGTGCTTTTAAGTATTTGAGGCTAAATTAACCAATTACGCTGAAAGTTAACTTAACTAAAATAAAGTAAAGAAAGTCGGTTTAATAAACTGAGAAGATTAACCTATGACAACTTAACTGTACCTACCTTGTAAAGTTGTAATGGTACCTACCTTACACCAAAAATTTTCTCAACACATTTAACATATCGATGTATTTGACAGGGTCAGTATGTATCGCATTTTATGCCAAAGATGTTTGTAAAGATTAGGCAAATGCTTGGCTTTTTATTATCGGATTAAGCTCATAACTTTAGAATCGACGCGTTTTCGTAAAGAGTCAAATTCTTTGATGACTGGTCGACCTGACATTTATTAAGCAACACAATTTTACTTACAAAATGGTTCATCACGAAATAACAGTTAATTTAATTTCGATAGTAATATGCCTACCTACATGAATAGTAGGTAAGTATGTGAAAACTAAAAATGTGACAGGTTATTAGTTGATTTGTATATTATTTATGTCCAATACCGATTTTTGGCATCGTCAAACCGATCTTAAAATTTACTTTAGTCGGTATAAAAAAGTTTTCTTCGAGAGGCACTATCTATTTACTTATTAAGTACATAGTGAAAAGTTAAACGAAATCTGTTCAGCACTTTTTGAGTTTAGGGTTTCCAAACAGACACATGTAGCAATCTTATTTTACTGGTAAGGTAGGTATAGATACTATGTAGTGATTATTTTTCGAAGCCAGCAATTTATCGATGTAGGTAGCCGGTTGGTAACCAAAGGGCAATTCCAATAATCTGACCGGAAGAAGCCGTTTACGGGTGAAATTTAACTTGAAAAACAAATAGGGTTGAGTATAACTAACAGGCATGATGCCGCATATGCGTGCGTTCTGCGATTAGCACCTAGAGGCACAGAGTAGAAGGGTAACAGACGTAGACGAATAAAGAAATTAGATTATTACGCTAAAGGTATTAGGTAAGTATGTTTTAAACATATATCACATAATATTTCTTGCTCTGTAGTCTGCACCTAACGTTTGCTTATTCCTATACAAGTTAGCCACTGACCTCGATCTTAGAGTGGTAAGTGAATACGCAATCTAAGATGGTTGCTGGCTAACCTGAAAGGGTTATGGTTTGTTTTAGCTTAGCGCCACGGCTTTGCCGGTAGGGTGGTAACTAGCCACGGCCGTACCTCCCAACAGACTGGACCAGAGATCGTTTAGAAAACAAATTTCCAAGCTGCGCCCCTACCGAATCGAACCCTACTTATAAGATCACAGCGCTCACTAGACGTCAAGAAGGTCGTCAAAACCTCCTACCCACTTATCACACTAATATTATAAAGGCGAAAGTTTGTATGTGTGTGTGTGTGTGTGTGTGTGTGTGTGTGTGTGTAGGTTTGTTACTCCTTCACGCAAAAACTACTGGACGGATTTGGCTGAAATTTGGAATGGATATATCCCGGAAAATCAAAGAGTTCCCACGGGATTTCAAAAAACCTAAATCCACGCGGGCGAAGTCGCGGGCATCGGCTAGTAAAGTAATACAGAGGATCTGTACCTACCTACCATAATTTAGGGTGACTATATCGGTATCTCTACCCATAAAAACGTTGGTTTGTTTCGTCCTTACCGCATCACGTCGCAACGGACGGATATAGTCGACTTTTATGCCGTAAAATCAAAGAGTTCCGGCAAGATTTTAAAACCTTAACTCACGCAGACGAATTCACAGGCATCATCTAGTTAAAGATACATCTAAATATTTTCCGCAAAATAAACTTAAGTAAGTAGTCCTCTGCACTCTTAAACTTATTCAACCGTTAATTTTCCTTCGTTTACATTGTGCAATAGGTGCAATAGGTGCATGTAAATAAAGTACATATATATTCTTACATGTATCGTAAACTTGGCGGACGATCGTAAAACGTCTTTCGTCTTTGTGATGATACCATTATGTTTATCAAGGACCGAGATGATGCCACGCTAGTGTCGTAACACATGATTTAAGTCTCAATTTGTTAAACCTATTTTCAACCTAGTACTGTTTAAGTATAACTTGGATATACATATATTTATAATCTTGATGATACCAATGATTATGTATTTAATATGAAAAAAATATTAATTAATAAAATATTATTATGTTACAGTGTGCGCTAAAGTGAAGACTTTTCAAATTAAAAATCCGAAATCAATTATTATCGATTGGGTGGTACTTTTCTCTGGCTTTTAGAGAACTCTGGCACACTTAAGTCCTTTTATTTACTAAAACTACTTAAATATCCTTATTTAACTAAATGCATTATTTTATGTAAGAAAAAATATCGAATAAGTAATAATACATGGCAATATTAACAAAACACGACTATAATAATAGGCCTTATTCAAAAGGAAAATGTGTAGGTTATTATTTTCATCAATTCTTTGTCCGCGTAGTGACGTAAACACTGTAGGTATTTATCATTTTTTTAACGCTTATTTAATAATGTTACGCTTCTATTTTGTTTCTCGAGGACATTGTTATCACATAATATCTGGGATTTCTTAAAGCAATAAAGCCGGTTCATAATAACTATTAATTTTATCAAGAGACTAACAGAAGCTCCCGACTTTGTTTGTGAAATTCTTACTGAACTGTAATATGAGATGTAATTTCTTTTTATTCCAGGGCAGAGCGGAGTCAGAGAGAGAAAGAGTTAATATGGCTTTGGGATGTTTTAAGGGGTGGTTCCGACATTCAATGGTTTCTGACATAACATGCATTTTCCCACGTGGAAAAAACTAATTAACTTTAAATCATTAATATTATACCTATCTACTATAATTTAAAATACAAAATATTATGTTCCGGTACCTATTTGTACGTTTTTATGTAAGCAATAATATAATGTTCAAATAAGTAGCTAAATAATAGGTATTTCCTTGGTAGATTTGTTCTTGACAATTTTTAATATTTGTATGAGCGTTATGCGCTTGTTTTTACGTTGCCTATTGGCTACGCTTATTTTCCTGGGTAATTTGAATCAAGCAGAAAACAAAGTATTTAAACTTATTTGTACCCACTTAAATGTTACATTAGTTAAGGTGGCTACATGCCTACAATATACATTACACCAAACATGACAAGCAGTGGCGTGCATAGGATCCTAAGTCAGGGTAGGCAATAGTTCCACTTTTATTGCCTGCACGCCACCTGCAATATTGAAAAATGAGCATTATGCTATTTCACCTAGGGTAAGCAGTGTTTTTATGCTTCTATGATCTATTGCCACTAGTTATATTAAAAAAAAAATGGTTATTGCGCTAGTTCAATAAGGGTAAGCAGCGCTTTTATGCTTCTATGATCTACACGCCACTGATGACAAGCCTGCAATCATTTTGTGCACGCATGTTGGTAATGTCTGTACGATGATTATGTAAAAAAAAGAACTAGCAAATCTAACGCTTACAATATTGTAAGGAACTAATTTAAAACTTTGCTCAGTACCTTTTTATTTTCTATTGTACCAATCAGCAAAGAAATCAAGTGATTGATAGATTTCTATATAGTGCCCTACTGTATATTTTGCTACAGGTAGGTGCAGATATTTTATTTGCCTAAATACATTGCATTACCTAGGCGCTAATTAGTCCATAAGATGGCATCTGCGTGTTCTTAGAGTAAATAGTTAATCAAATACATACTATAGAAATGTACCCACTTACAATATTTATTAATTCATTTTTATTTACTCTCTCGTCACTTCATCTGCGTGATTCGCTATATCGTTGAATATCGCTGTGTATAGTTCGCGACAGGTCGACATGGCAATCGGGGTATGAGGCGGGGGGATGCCCCTCACACCCTGGGGCGGGGGGGTTGTGCGGGTGAGCGGGGCGCCCCACCCCAATGGCCATGTCGACCTATCGCGAACTACACTTAGTACAATAATTTCATTCCTCTACGATATCCTCAGTTCTAATTTCATATTATGAAGATGGCTTGATTTTCCCTCCAATACTGGTTTCCTCTGTTAAAAAACTATTCTGTATTCCAGCTAGAGGTGGATAGATGTGATTGTATTTGTCGACACTCACGTGCACTGATGTAGGTGCTAACTAGTTCATAGGGCGGCGAAGGTACAGGTGTGTTGGTGGAGGGTAAAAAGGTAATACCTACAGGTAATATTTATGATCGATATCTATAAAAAATTGTCCATAATAAGTGCATACTGTATAGTATGTATGTATGTAATAGTACTGTATAGTATGCGAATGTTAAGGTCTATTCGAAAATGCATAAAATCTAGATAAAGCTTATGGATCTAGATTAAGCCAGCGCGTGCCAGACCTTCGTTATTTTATAAAAGCTTAGTTCTTAGAAAGTTTCTCTGAAACTTAAATAAATAAATAAATAAATAAATAAATATACTTTTATTCGGGACTATAAAGTTAGGCGCAAACACAGTAAATAGAATGAAAACAGATAAAACATAAAAACTAATAAATTAAACTTAAAAACCTAAATATTTATCTAAAACATAACTTACTGAGCTTTCCATGCATTAGAAAGAACTTAGAATAACTTAGAAAGTTTCTCTGCGGATTGTCCCCAACACAGGGAGGAACGATCAGCGACAATGAAGTTTGGATAAAATGCGAAAATTATAACACACGACCACACATCTTTCGTAGTTAGATCATCAATGGAACGTGAACAAAAGATACGAAATCTTAGTAAGTATGTACATAATGCTTTCTTCTTCAAAATACCGTGACCAACTGTTAATCGAAACTCATGATTCTGAGACTAACTAGTTAAGGTCCCTACTAACTGTTAGTTCAAACACAAGCCGGTCTTCCTCTACCTGGCTGTGATGAATCGAGATGGCGTTTTAAGCCATTCATTTGGAGGTATTTTTCAAAATTATTATTATCCACCATTGTTACGTTTTTAAAAATATTATCATCTAAACCAGGGGTTCCCAACCTTTTTTTGTCTACTGCCCACTTTAAGAATAAATTATTTTTTAACGCCCCCCTTTTTAAACATACTTAAAAACCGCTAAATAGGTACTTATAACTGATTATTGAAACGCAAATTTATAGTATTCGGACAGAGTCTCTTTTATTGAAAATAAAACAAACATAATCAATTCTTATATAAAAACTAATGTGAAGATTGAATCTGATGCTTTTCAATAAGTTTGTTGATATCAGGTTCCAATTTACTCAAAAACAGCCGCAAGTCGCCACGTTCGGTAACACGCAAACGATTTCTCTTTTTAGTAAGCAGCGTTGCCACAGCACTAAATCCACGTTCACACAAATATGACGATGGGAATGCTATCAAAAATCGTTGAACAATTGACCACAATCCAGGGTACAATTGCGGGATCGGTTTTTGTAGCCAAAATTCTTGATATCCATTTTTGAACTTGATTTTTATTTCTTCGTTTGTTGTCAATTCTATAAGTTCTTCTTTCGGCTGAGGCTCAGTCGGTGTCTAAGAGTCTTCCTAGCTAGGTAGATGAAATTATAAATCGACCCCAAAGCCCTACACAATGCCCCTTTTTTTTTCTGGGTCTCTTACCGCCCCCCTTTAGGCCTGCAGCGCCCACAAGGGGGCGTTATCGCCCACGTTGGGAAAGACTGATCTAAACCGTTTTAAATATTTTCAAAATGTTATAAACTAAAATTGTGTATTTTGGCACATGATTATTTGAGAATAGTTGAATATAAACTTAATAATCGAATATGTATAGAAATATAGATAGCTTCTGTCGCAAGAATTATATCTTGCACTAGATATCTACCTATCTAGACCACTAATTTGAAACTCGGTGTTTGGTAAGTTATACCTACCTACTCATATGCAACCTTCGTTATAGAGTAAAGTAATATTATGGACAAAAATGAATGATGAAGAAAAGCTTTAAAGTATTTTGGTCACATTATAGAATTTTGTTTTCCTAAGATGATTTATATGAGTGGTTAGAAGGTAAGTGATATTTTAATGCAAGGGCTAACTATAGGGGTATCTGAATAAAAAGAACCTATGGAGTCAGCATCAGAAAATCGAAAATAAGTAATATTCGCAAATGCTTGTCGCGAGGCTGCTCGAGAGGCTTAAGCGAATATAATGTTTGCCGAACTCTTCATTCCGATTGTAATAGGCGGCCAACGAGGGGCGAAATTTTCTCCTGCAGTATGGTCATTGTTTGATATACCACAACCCATATTATAAATGCGAAAGTGTTTATTGGTTTATCCTTCAATCATCACGCCGCAGTTTAGCAACGGATCAACGTGATTTTTTGATCAATTTATCTCAATAGCGAGCAGTCGAGCTCAGGCGGGTCGCCTATAAACATATTTTGCAGTAGGTACCTACCAGAGGAACTGTCCATGCATTGTTTGGCTTTTCAGGAATTTGTCGATCGCCCTTGAATAACTCCATGTGGAAATCGAGCGGGAAACCCCCGAAGGAATTTTTTGCATGGATATTATACTTAGGGGCATGAGACGGGCCTGCCCGCGAAATTCAAATTTAATTTGGTTTTTCGCATTATTTAAACTAATACGACAATGTAGGCTTATAGCATTTTTAATTGCGACAATGGCAGTATCATCCTCACAGGTTTATATAAAAATCTTTACTTGAAAGGGTCCAGGGTAAGAAATTAGCTGTAGTATCGACTAATTCTGACACATTAGTCGATACTATAGAGCTAATTTCTTAAACTGGACCCTTTCAAGTAAAGATTTTTATATAAACCTGTGAGGATATTACTGCCATTGTCGCAATTGAAAATGCCATAAGCCTACGTTGTCGTATTAGTTTAAAAAATGCAAAAACCAAATTAAATTTGAATTTCGCGGGCAGGCCCGTCTCATGCCCCTTAAAGACCTGGAAAGTGACATAGACTAATTCTCATCCCAAGGAAGGCTAAGCTTCTAATAATTTTGATATAAGAGTAGGTACTTACGAAGGATAATTCGAAAAACTAAACTTTTTCGTTTTTTTAGCTAAAGTAAAACCCAGTAAGTAGTTATAGGTACTAATTAAGACAAAGCAATTCATTTCAAATTACAAATTCCTATAGCTAATGTTATCACGACGCGACGTAACGTCCTTCAATACGTATTAGCCGTGTGAACGTACATAACTGGCGTACAAATTGTATGGTGCACTTGTAACAAAAGGCGATTTAACCAATATCATGTCATCATCATCGTGATCCTCCCATCGCCGGCCCACTACTGAGAACGGGTCTCCTCTGGCCATACACGATTAAGTTTACTGGTCTGCAGCAGACTTGAAGCGGTTTCCAGTAAACTTGACGATGTATGGCTATAAACATGATGTCATGCACACTTGACGGTGTATAGCTATCAGTTCATTGAACGTCGCTTCAAGTCTGCTACAAACTTGATTGTGTATAATTAGCATCAGAATGAGGAAGGACAGTCTGCCACGCTGGCGTAGCTGTAGTACGGATTGACAGACTTCACACACCTTTGAGAACATTATGGGGAACCCTCAGGCTTCCTCACGATTTTTTCTTCACCGTTAAACCAAGTGATATTTAATTAGAACGCACATAGCTCCAATTTGAGGTGCGTGCCAGGAGTTGAAGCCCTGACCTTCTGAACAGGCTACTAACCACTAGGCTATCATCGCTTTTCATGTATTGCGGTACAATTTCCTAAATTCCACGGTGAAGGTTGCCGCGTCTCGGTAAACACCCTCAGCCATTCAACCCTACCACTCGAGCTTGACAAAAAATACTCCACTCTCAGTAAATATTGAGCGTCCACTGTGGGGTGTGGTGTAAAATACAAGTGACAGCGTGCAGAGGTTGGCATATAGAAGCTTGCTTTTGTTGCTTGTTCTCGTGCAAACTTACGCAGTTTACGTTATTTGTTATCTAACTTTCTCTAACTTACATAAAAGTTAAACTAATCGCTTTTCACAGAAACGGGTAGGCAACGTCCTAAGTCCTTACTAACAAAGTGTACTACCAACCAACCATACCACACAGCAAATACATCGTATGCTCTTGCCAATAAATTGCAGCCTTACAAAACTTAACTACATCAGTTTAATCCTTGTGCAAATGGGTCTTAATCTCACTCCTACTAGTATTATTTAGTACCACCTCGGTAAAAGGTGATGGCCCTAAAATGTGAAACAGCTGTGCTGTGCCGTTGTTTGTGACAGCCTTTTTCGTTGGAATTGACGTTTAAACGTTAGTAACGTTTGAAAAAACATCCGAGTTATTCCCAAATCTGGAAAAGAGCACTCAATAATACCAATCATTAGGTTGTCATGCACAGCGCATTGCTTGACACTTGGCCAGCGTGGTGGACTATGGCTAAACTCTTTCCATTCTGAGAGGAGACTCGTGGTCAATAGTAAGCCGGCAATGGGTTAAAATGATAAGGAGTTTTATTAAGTGACGCTATCTCTTCTCATTAGTGCCATACAAGATAATGTATTATGTTGGCCCTTCGTCCTTTTAACGCCACTAGTATGTTTGAAGTCGACGGGTATTACAAGTCCATTAGGTTAGCTTGCGGATATGTTATAAGCCAGCGTGTGAGACTTTCAAATGGAACAGAGGCGACCATTTTAAAAACCTACCACACTAATATCTACAAGTGTAAATTAAAAATTTTCAACACCCCCGACAAATCATTTTCAAATAAATAATTATGTATATCTAGGCAACGTCCATCATGACAACTTGACATTTGTCAATTGACACTTGAATATTATGAACCTAAGGGTTATCTAACCTTCTTTTATACAAGAAAACTAGAAAATAGCTGATAACTTTTAAACGGCTGAACCAATTTTTTTGGATTATAGCTAAGAACACTCTCGATCAAGCCACCTTTCAAACAAAAAAAACTAAATTAAAATCGGTTCATTCGTTTAGGCGCTACGATGCCACAGACAGATACACAGATACACAGATACACAGACACACAGATACACAGATACACACGTCAAACTTATAACACCCCTCTTTTTGGGTCGGGGGTTAAAAACCGTAACGCCAAGTGGATAATATTAATAAGTTAATAATTATAAGTTGGATATCCTGTGCGATACCTAAGGTAACTAGTTTGGGTACTACAACAGGGGGTTTTCGTTCAGTGGCCATGTTTCTTTCAGAGTTCAGAGATACACTAAGTTCTCCTTCTTCATAATATAAACTACTAGAGGATGCCCGTGACTTCGTCCGCGTGGATTTAGGTTTTTAAAGATCCCTTGGGAACTGTTTGATTTTCCGGGATAAAAAGTAACCTATTTCCGTCTCCGGGATAAAAACTAATTTAAAATCACTTTTAACTAATACCTACACGAACTATGGCGAATCTTAAATTGTTAAAATATCCTTGTATAATAAGTATCCCTTCTCTGTACCAGCAATCGTCCAAATAAATTATTTTTAACCCCCGACCCAAAAAGAGGGGTGTTAAAAGTTTGACGTATATATCTGTGTACCTGTGTATCTGTCTATGGCATCGTAGCTCCTAAACTAATGAACCGATTTTAATTTAGTTTGTTTTTGTTTGAAAGGTGGCTCGATCGAGAGTGTTCTTAGCTATAATCCACGAAAATCGGTTCAGCCGTTTGAAAGTTATCAGCTCCTTTCTAGTTACTGTAACCTTCACTTGTCGGCGGTGTTATAAATTTTTAATTTACACTTGTTATTTGATTTAATGCAATATTTCAAAAAAATCGTAATTAAATCAGTTCAAGAGACAGGAACGTTTAAATATTTGGTCACGTCAATCACACATTATCTTTATAGCGCCATGGCTCTCATATTCTTATTTATCTATCCCCATTACGTTTTCGGACAAAAGACTTGGAGTGTTTAGTCGTAGCGGAGCAAATACAGCGGGTTCCCACGCCGCAAGCCGGGTCTGACTTGACCCCTTTGTTGTGAACCTTTAAATGGGAAACACCTATTAAGGTCATTTGCAAGGTTCAAGTGCCATTCTTACAAAGGAGACTATTGAAATAAGCATAGGTCCTGTGCATTTTTCATTTCAGCGTAAGCATTGAGTAAGATTTATTTCCATACTATTATAAATATGCAAAACACACACATAGACACAATTATAGGTAGGTATGTTAAGTAAGTAATTTAAACTATAACTATTGTATGGAATTACGGTTCTAAAATAAATTTAGCCAAACAATAGTTACCTACAATCTATCGATTTAAACCTTCCGATCATGATAAAGTATATAAGTAATAACCAATAGGCATTAAAAATTAACACTCAAACACTCCTCTACAGTCTTTATACTCGAACCTCACGCATTATTTAAAAATAACGTGACAAACTGATAATAAAATAGACTACAATACTGGGGTAAGGATTAAACTAATCCTGCGTGTATCTCTGTGCCCCACAAGATCACTCTAATTAGTCCCATGAATAACCATCAAGCATTCCTAAGAAGCCTGCCGCGTTTGTGTTCACTCAATGTTCACCACATAGCTTACATTGAACGAACGAGATGTAACTATTAATCACTCTAACGAAGGAAAGAGATAGCTTAACTAACATAAGCTTTTCCGTAAGTGAATATTTTAATGGTATCAAAAAGTTAATAAAAGAGTTTATCGACAAATTCTTTTTGAGTTTTATTTTACGGTTTCGGAAGGTACTTCGGAATTTACCTACACAAATTGAATAAATATCTTTTTTTTAAAAGCTTTTTTCCATCATCATCATCATCGCCAATCAATAGACGTCCACAACTGGGCATAGGTCTCTTGTAGGGACTTCCACATGCCATGGGCTTGTGCCGCCTGAATCCAGCGGTTCCCTGCGACCCGCTTGATATTGTGTTAACTAGTGGGGCGTCTATTTCTCCTTTTTTAATTGCCAAAAATTCAGTATAAAAATGTAAGCCCACGATTTATACTTAGATGCTAACAACACCTACAACCAAAAGTGTGGTAACACCTGATGAATATATATGGCCATGCCATCCTTTTTCATGAGTACCTACAGAGGTAATTTGCATCCCGGGGAAGGATATAGGCTATTTTTGGGCTCAGAAAATTAAAGAGTTCCCACGGGATTTTTAAAAAACCTAAATCCACATGGATGAAGTTGCAGACATCAATAACTTGGTACAGAGACAGCTTGCATCCTGGAGATGGACATTCCTTCTATCCTGGAAAATCGGATACCACGGGATTTTAAAAACCTAAGTCCATGTGAGCGAAATCACGGGCTTCATTTAGAAGAAATAAGATCGTAAACATCTAGAAAACCGAGAATCTTAAGACTACCACATGACTCAACCAAATGAAAGATAAAGTGAATTCTGACGAGGCCGTCCGTCCCGGAATTTCACCGGCAGCTCTCAAAAATCAAATCAAAATCTCAAAAGGTAGATAACCACTAAAAGTCAATCGTTTATATACGATAACGTACTAATGAGTGTTCGAAACAAACTTATCTTGATGAGGCAGTTGGAGCGAACACCATTAATAACTCCACATAAATAATAACATCATTACACTCAAGGTGGACCACCCAAAATCATCACCTCCATTGTACGTACATTGTACTGCGATCATAAACTAGGGAGATAAAGAAACGGGAGGGAAATGTGATTCGAGAAATTAAGAGAAATCGCCGTCAGAGCATTGTAGGGTCACCTATTGTGCAGTTTTTCCAGGAATTATTCTATTGTTTTAGACTCTTTAAAAAAACCCTAATTCACAAGATTCTTTTTTTTCACACTGAAAATTGGTGATATTTTTTGGGACTCTCAAATCATTTAGAGCATTCAAACCATTTAGACCATAAAATATTATATTAATTAAGAAGGAAATAGACGTGTTCTAGAGCAGAGTAGTGTTAAAGTAAAGCCTTAGAAGATCCACGACTCAAAGATTGAGGAGTTGGCGAGAAGGAGCTAGACAAGGTAACAGCTAGATACAGGTTATTCATGATTATGATGATAAGAAAATCCCTATTAGTCTTTCATGTCCTCATTTTCGAAATCTAAATATGGCTACCTTGGAATAATGTAATTGTAGGTTTTAAGCTGTCGGCAATTTGCATACGATATGAGGCGCTAATGGTTGTAAGATACGATTTTTTCCTGAATACTCTGTACACGATCCTGGAGTATTAGCATAGATAAGGTTTAGTGTAGAGAATAAGTTGTATCTTGTACGTCATACTGGTATTTCGGGTTCCGTACCTCAAAAGGAAAAACGGAACCCTAATAGGATCATTTTGTTGTCTGTCTGTCTGTCTGTCAAGAAACCTTTAGGGTACTTCCCGTTGACATAGAATCATGAAATTTGGCAGGTAGGTAGGTGTTATAGCACATGTACAGGAATAAATCTGAAAACTGCGAATTTGTGGTTACATCATTTAAAAAAATATGTGTCTCAATTTTCAAAGTTACCAAGTGGGGTATCATATAAAAGGGCTTTACGTATACATTCTAAAACAGATTTTTATTTATTTTTATGTATGATAGTTTTTGATTTATCGAGCAAAATGTTGAGAAAATACCCGAGTACGGAACCCTCAGAGCGCGAGTCTTACTCGCACTTGGCCGGTTTTTTCTTTTGTGTAATTATTTTCGCTGATCGCCGATAAACACAGGTTCGATGAATTACGTGTACTTGGCGGCATAATGGGTATAATATACATTTTAATATCTGATCATTATGACTCATTATTGTATTGTACACATAATTTTAAGATTATTCACATCCCCGCATGTATGAACATCACATTATTTATTTAATAATGTAAGTTTACGTGGTATTTTATTTTAATTTCATTCATTCAATTTTATTTTAACTTCACGACATTCATATAGTATACACTAGCTGATACCCGCGACTTCGATCGCGTGGATGTAAGTTTTTTAAAATTCCCGTGGGAACTCTTTGATTTTCCGGGATACAAAGTAGCCTATGTGCTAATCCAGGGTATAATCTATCTCTATTCTAAATTTCAGCTCAATCCGTCCAGTAGTTTTTGCGTGAAGGAGTAACAAACATACGCACACACATACACACACACACACACACACACACACACACACACATACAAACTTTCTCCTTTATAATATTAGTGTGATGTGATATATGTATAAATAAATTTACATCTGTACCTTGTCTTATTTGGTTTTTGGACATAATGCTATCTGTACAAAAATTACTAGTTTCTTGTTCTAATTCTTAAAATTAAATATAAAAATAGCCTTTACTTACTAAGTAGATAATATTATATTCATTCTTTCGATCGGTGCACATTATTTTTTATTAATAAACGTAATTATTTTAATTTAGTGTTCAAAAAAAAATTTATTTATTCATGTTTTCCTACTCAAGTCATTTAATTTAAATGTACATAAATATAAAAACATCTATTGAAAGTTTTAACTACCTAATTAATTACCGAACCTACCGAAAAATTGTCTTTTGTTTTTAGTCTTTCGCATATTTGAACGCATTTTCCGGAAGTAGATACTGGTTTTTCCAATGCACAGGTACCTTTTGGGACTTCGTCTGTGGTGGCGTTTGCAGGCGCGCGTGTTGTGCCTTTTTGGAGTGTTTTTTTTGGAAGTGGCCGGTTTTTGTATTCTGCTGGTGCTTATTGGTGGTGGATCTGACTGGGAGGCGCTCTAAAGGGGCGCCGCGTGTATGTCGGCAGGCGCCGGCACAGACGGGGTCCACACTTATACATATAGTTTCCTTAACTTGTGAATAACTACTAACTTGACATTGGCTAATCAGTGTAAAGCCAGACGAAAAAAAAAGGTACCTTTTGTTTGATGGACACACCCTTAAGGTATGTATGGTATGTATGATAGTGCAGTTATGTTGTGGGTACAAGTAGGGCACTACAAGGGACTGTCGTGTGTCAATCTTTTGAGATTGCGGCTTTTTGACGAGTACCGCTTTAGATTGCCAATAAACATCCATCAAATTGATTTAAATTTTACAAAATATTATTTTGCACAAAAATGAAGTAGGTTAACTTGAAGACCGTGACAGTCAAAATATGAGAAGTGAAATTATATTCGAATTCTTGCCAAAACGGCTTATTATCTATTGCTAAGTGCCCACTAGCAATATTTGCAAAAGTCAGTGTCATATAATATGAATTTCACAAAGTTTTCGTAAGCAAAACTAGCAGAAGTAGCAAGTTGATTTCCTAGATCTGACTTTTGCTATTGCTAGTGGACGTTTTGCTAGCAGCTAGCATAAAATATGTATACCTACCTGATTAGGGAAGACTTCCGTAATCAGGTGACCATTTCTGTAGTACAATTTTATTAAAGAAAAGGTACTTAGGTACTTCTCTTTTAGTTTTTTCTCAACTAAATGCGCTTCGTCGATAGGCTTGAGATTTTCTATAGTTGGTGACATCACATAATAATGCTAATAGTTATGATAACATGGAAATATTTTTTAATTTAAGAAGCAGTAGGTAATTAGACATTTTGATATGTCCATGGACTAATCTATACTATACTAATAAATAAAATTGGAGAATCTGTCTGTAATTTCGAAATAACTACCGCATATTAAGGTCATATGGTTATTTGAACGATACCATAACTGAATCACACGTTTTTAAAATTTTTGTCTGTCTGTCTGTCTGTTTGAAAAGGCTAATCTTCGGAACGTCTGAACCGATTTTGACGGGATTTTCACAGACAAGTAAAGAACTGACCAGGGAGTAACATAGGCTACTTTTTTAACCGACTTTCAAAAAGGGAGTTGTGTTTTTCTACCTATGTACACCGAAATATCCGAGATTTCTGAACCGATTTGCGTCGTTTCTTTTTTAATCGATAGAGGAACTTTGCGACGTTGTTTCATAAAAAATTTGGATTCCAACTCCTCAATCCTGATGCTGCAGGGGATCTGACCAATCCGCGCGGGCGAAACTGCGGGCATCAGCTAGTGACATAATATTATACCTACATCGACGAGGCGCCGCCCGGCTGGCGCGAATGTTTCTGCGAATTATAGCTACTTAATTATAATAAGCTGTAAATCACTGACGTAGCACGAAATATGAGGTGTTAGGTACATCGCTTAGGAATCTATACCTACCTAGTATCTACCTACAATAATCAATAATTAAGTATAATTAACAAATTAACAATTTAATTACTATAGGATGGGTTTAAATTCAAATAGTATATGGAAACATGCATATACTACTTAAACAATACTTATTAACAATCGGAGTAATGAAGGAACTCCTACCAAAGCTGATTGATATTTGTCTATATCGATTATATTGTAGGTCTGTCGTAAAGCGGAGGTAATTCGATTACCTATCGAATAAATTACGAGTGCCTACGAGTAGTTTTTACACGTGTGATAAAATTCAAAGCCTTTCGCAATCGATGCAGTAATCGGCATCAGCGGATCCGTAATAAATATGCCTTATGTCACACGTCTTGTAACTTGACAACCGAAACGAAAATGAACGTGAAACATATCAACGCAAAGGGTGACTTTTTGGAAGTAGTCAGTGTGGGTAAAACCGTCTATTAAGTTTTGAATAGTTACGGCTGGTGTTCCTCAGATGTTACTTAACATTTAATTGGTAGTTTAAGGGCTGTAAACCTAGGTTAGGTTGTGATGAATACTAAAAAATATTTAATCAGCCGGTTGTCTGATAATAATCAGCCGTTTTAAAAGTAAGTGAACTTTACCATAAGTAGTAGAGTCCGTATCTCACCTTGACTCAACTGGACCTAAGACTGCACGTGCTGTATGGACGTGAGGCTACACGAGAAGATGAGGCGAGGCTATTCAAGGCTTCTCGCGTAGTGTGAACGCTGCTAATGACTGCTCCCAAAATATCACTCTATACAAAACCGTAGCGAAATTCATCATTTGTGTAAGTGTTCTATCGTGATTGTAAATAATATGTATTTTTCTTAACAATACAATTTATAAATTATTCATTCATATTGAATGTCATTATTTTCTTTATCAAAGTATGTGATTTTATCGCAGCGCTAAAATAACACAGATCTGAAGATAAAGTATTGTGATAACAATAACTTTTATTGTAAAATAATAAATTCATTTTGGCTGTCTGACAAAGGATGGCGCCATAGAAAAATCAAGTTCCAATTGTACGAGTAGGTACATAACTAATAACTAGGTTAGAGATTAGAGGATACAAAAACCTATAACTGTACTTAGCCTGTTACTAAGTACAGTTATAGATTTTTACAGCAAAATTCTCCATCTACAGCAATTATTAAGAACTACACAATAGGTGATACTTTTTTTCTGGCTTGCACTTGACTGCAATCACAACAAACAAGAGATGATGCAGCCTACGGTGGAGCGCGCCTGCCTACAAGGTTTTTTTTCACTGTTCTCTGGAGGTCCAAAAATTATAGCTAGCGGGGAAAACGGAAACCGGAAGGGTATTATAGCAGTGCGTATAAGAAACGAGGAGGCATATTACTTCTTACGTATGCTTGGAATGCTATATGGCTGCGTTATAGCCTGGCCTCCTTCAGAACATTCGCCCATCAATCTCTATGACACTTTACTAAGTACATAGGCAGATTTGTATCTGTCTGTCTGTGCACGTTTCATGCTGAAACTACAGAGTGAATTTAAACGCAACTTGGCTAACTTAGAGCTATAATACTGGTTGGTATAATAAAGGTTCTTTCGGGATATATGATTAAATTTTTTTTGCAATTCAATGCGGGTTTCATTATTATTCATAACATTTCACGATGAAGGCTTATAAGTATACTAATATAACACATTTATTCTTTTCTATGTCAAAGTTTAAACATAACAAACATTGGAGCTCCACAAGGGATCACATTAGGCCCTTTTCTTTTTCTTCTTTATATCAATGACATCATTAAAGTCACAACATATTATTAAACAGTATGGAATAGATAGGCCCTCCACACGAACCGAGGTGGGTCGACTAGTTAAAAATATAAAATTTGGCCAAAATAGCGCGAATCTTTTTAGGTCGTTGCTGTTACCATATCTGATAACGATAACAATATCAACAAAATTATGAATGGATGCAAATATAATAGGAATTAGTATCGTATTTATAAGTCTATAGTATTTACCTAAACGTCATATCCTAAAAACTACATGTTTGATAGGTATTTTAACATAACCGATATTTTTAATAGGCTACTTTATATGCCGGAAACTCAAAGAGTTCCCAGGGGATTTTTAAAAAACTAAATCCGGACGGATAAAATAGCGGGCATCATCTAGTTAGTTTTATAATTTTACGAGAAAAATCCCGTACGAACTTTATAATTTCCCGGAAAAAACTACCGAAAAAAAATAACGTCGATTCGTTGTTCTGTTGCAGCGTGATTGAAGTACAAGCCAACAAATCAATAATAAACATATTTCGCTTTCATAATATTAGTCTGAGTCGTTGTATCAACCAAATAGACGTCTATTTGGTTGGCCTATCTACTGGGCGTTAGTAGTCTCTTGATAGGGATTTCTAGTTACGAGTAGTTTACACTATAAACAATGAGTCCTCACCTAGTAGGAGACCTCAATTAGTATTTCAACTAGTGAAAATATCAAAGTCTCATTAACATCGCTTAGGTACTTACCTATTGTTTGTTGAAAGTGTCATAACATTAAAAGTGTAGGCATTCAACACAACGTACAACGGTACTAGGAACTGCTTAAAATCGTGACAAATGGTAACCAGTATAAAATAATAGGTATTAACTGCCTTCACATTAGGCACAACCATTATGAGGGAACGGGTTCGCTCATAGGAGCCGCTTCCAAATTATTTTTCTGTATTAATTATACGAAATCATGTGAAATTAGCATACAATATAACCTCTGCAAGCGGTGGCGCCGACACGCCCACGACACGCCATTAGGAAATTTAAAACACCTTGTCACACTAATTCACTGCCAATACCCATATTAAATAACAGTGTAATTAATTCACAAGCACTTTGACACGGTCCCAACTGCTAATGAAAAAGATTCGATTATAATTAATAGCATTAAAAACTGGTCGCGGGCAAGTAAACGTTATAGAGATTTCATGTTATCATTTGTTAGTGACATGTTTAATGCATCTATATTATAATAATTAAATCATTAAGCATTATATAAATTACTACCTGTTCAGAGTTGTAAAAAAATTTGACCGCATATTTCTCTGAGAAATTATGAAATTGGATTTCAAAAGAAATGGTAGAAGTTTCCATAAACGATTGATTTACAAGTTGGTGAATTTATGGTTGTGTTTTGATAAGACGCGCGGCGGCGGTGTTGATAATAATTTTATCTAGGTATATAGTGTTTTCGAGTGGCGCTTTACTTATAGAGTTTATTAAAGGCAGCCAAAAATCGCGTAAAAGGAGAACTTAGTAAAGTGAAAATTAAGAATACTCTATGTAAAACAAGTATTAGGTCACTATCATTACAATAAGAAAGATTATGAGTAATTGCTGCATAATTAGTCAGGATCATAATTCATTAGCAAGAAAATAAACGTCTTCTGTAAGGATAACAATTTGATTAATATTTTTTAATAAAACTAATATTTTATTTCCAAACGTTTATTAGATCTTGAATATATTACCATTTTTATTATACTTAATCATAATATAACTAAACCACTTCGCACATACCATAAGGCTGGATTTTAAGCATACAGAATTAACTAAAAGATTGCATCGTGATTTGTAACATAACATTGTTATTTAGTTATAAGTAGGTAGTAGGTACAGTAATTATTATTAGCTCGAGAGTCCGTATATTCGATTACCAGTTAAGTACTGGGAGATGTTTAAAATGCGGCACTAGCATATAAATCTCGGCAGAAGATCAGTTTCGGCCGTTATTAGCCCTAATCTGTACTATATCTCTACATCTCTACCCACTTATCGCACCTTTACTTAACCGCCTACTAGATCTTCCTGCGGGATTACTCATGGCAATAAGTATAAAAATAATTTTAAATGCATATCCAAGGTACTCCGATAAGCTGTCTGAAAATATCAATTTGAGTGTGTAATTTTTTATTAGGTACCCGTAAAATAAATAAAGTTATAAAGGTATAATATACCTATAGAACCTAGGTTTAACTTCTCCTATCTATGTTATTTTTCTTCAAGTTTTTGTAAAATTACAGGTAAAGTCAACAGTTCATTAATCAAGTAAGTACCTATATTAAATTTATGAAAATATTTTACATAACATAACATTAATTAAGAGTCCGTAGACAGAACTATCAATTTTTTAGCAAGTATTAAAGTTTAAGCGAAAAATAGCTAAAAAGCTAAAAACACTAACAATTTTAGTAAGCGACTTATAAAAATATAATATGAGCACATCCTCTAATTTGGACTCTTGGAGTTAGTTTTAATACTAGCATCTATCTTTTTATACCTTAAAAATTGCTAAAATACAATTATGTTATTCTTATTAGACACATACGGACAAACATCGAAACAGTTTTGATCGTATCGACCAAATGAAATAAATAACGAATCAGTACAAGCGTAATGGTAGAGCACGCGAACTTCTCAAATTGATATCAATTACAATGAATTACAATGAAAATTGAATACCTACCCGCGAAGAGGCTGCACTGTAATTACAGAATGCGCCTATTTAGCGCATTGATTCACTGCGTGCTGTAATAAAGGGGGAGGTCGTAATAAGACCTGTCTTATCAATTCCCTTGGATAGGTAGATATTATTACAGAGCCATAAACGAATACGAAAAATTGTATTACGATTTCTTATTATTCAACTACCTTTTCCCTAGCTTTAAAGAGCTGCAATAATGCATTACACAATAATTCATCATCATCATCATCAAGGCAAAAGTTTGTGTGTATGTATATGTGTATGTTTGTTACTCCTTCACGCTAAAACTACTCCACGGATTTGGCTGTTTGTAATGGAGATAGATAATATCCTGGATTAGCATATAGGCTACTTTTTATGCCGTAAAATCAAAGAGTTCCCACGAGATTTTGAAAAACCTAAATCCATTCGGACGAAGTCGCGGGCGTCAGCTAGTAGGTCTCATCAGAATCCAGGGGCTTCTAGGACTCGTTTGATGTCGTCTGCCCAGCTAATGGAGGGTATTCCAACATGTAGTATCCGTTGCGAGGTCGCCATTCCTGCACCTTGGGACCCCTCGTCAATCGGTTTTTCGAACTATGTGCCGTCCATTACCACTTCAGCTTCACAACTCGCTGAAGGTATAATGCGAAAGTGTGTCTGTCTGTCTGTCTGTTACGTTTTCACGGCCCAACCGCTGAACCGATTTTAATGGGTATAGACATGGGATTCATCCCGGGGAAGGACATAGGCTCCTTTTTATCCCGGAAAATCAAAAAGTTTGTACGGGATTTAAAAAAAAACGAAATCCACGCGGGCGAAGCCGCGAGCATCCTCTAGTAGACAATATTCGTAATTATGACACTCAATTTTAATTCAATAAAGGGTGGATTTTACTATAATCGCTAAGTGAACTTTATCCGAAGAATAAGGTCATTTTGAGAGATTTCCGATACGAAAACTGTTATCTATATCTATACTAATAAATAAAATTGGAGTGTCTGTCTGTAATTTCGAAATAACTACCACTTATTAAGGTCATATGGTTATTTGAACGATACCATAACTGAATCACACGTTTTTAAAATTTTTGTCTGTCTGTCTGTCTGTCTGTCTGTCTGTCTGTTTGAAAACGCTAATCTTCAGAACGGCTGAACCGATTTTAACGGGATTTTCACATACAAGTAGAGGATTGACCAGGGTGTAACATAGGCTACTTTTTTAACCGACTTTCAAGAAGGAAGTTGTGTTTTTCTACCTATGTACACCGAAATCTCCGAAATTTCTAAACCGATTTGCGTCATTTCTTTTTTAATCGATAGAGGAACTTTGTGACATTGTTTCATACAAAATTGGATTCCAACTCCTCAATCCTGATGCTGCAGGGGATCTGACCAATCCACGCGGGCGAAGCTGCGGGCATCAGCTAGTGTAAAATAATCGAAATTCCCAATATCAATAATATTTGTGTTATTGAAAAATCGCTCCTAAAACAAATAAAATAAAGTACACTTTTTTATTTTAATAGGTACTGTTAATAAATAAAAATGGTTTTAGTAGGTATTTAAAAATAATTAGAAAAGAATTCGATTGCCGAAACCCGGGATTGAACCGGGGACCTTTAGATCTTCAGTCTAACGCTCTCCCAACTGAGCTATTTCGGCGATGATTGTGTTATGGAAATTACAATAATTAATATATTATTATAAGTTATAACTCTTCCAAAATTTAAATACGACTATCGAGCCACAGTGACTTGATGTATAAAGTACGCGACAGGTTGAGATGGCAATCGGGGTATGAGGCGGAGGGACAACTCGCACACCCGCATGCCACCCACGCTCGGATATCTCACACTCGGATTGCCATCTCGACCGGTCGCCTACTAGGTATAGCTCGTCTTCTTCTTCTTCTTTCTGGGCTGGTTTCCGCAAACGTTTCCGTCTGTTGTTCTCGCTCCAGAAGCCAAGTAGACCGCCCAGGTTGCCGAGGGCTTCATGAAGTGAGATTGGGGATCCCAAATGGCGTTCTCGTTGTTCTGCCACCGGCCACGCCCGTGCATTCCAGGAGCACGTGCGTCGGTGTCTCATCGACCTCCATGCAGGCCCTGCACAGAGGACGGTCGGTAACACCTATATAACAAAAAGGTGTTTGTTTAGTGGGCTAAGCCCTGTTATGAGTCCCACCACCTTCCTAAGTTCACCTTCGTCCAGGCGGAGTAGTTTGTTAGTTTAGTTGTTGGTCTATTTTGTTGATCTGGTTGGTTGGTTAGGGAAAGCCTCTTTGGCTTGCCTGCAGTCAGTTGCGATTTGTACTCACTGAAGGGTATGGGTACGATAATCTCTGGCCCTGTCACGTTCAGCGTGCCTTACGTACTAATATGACCGCTGCCTCATTTGCCTGGTCCCCATCATGTCCTGGCGAGTGTTTCCAGAGCCTTGTGGCAGTCTTGTATGAGTTCATAGCTCGTCTTGTCTGCTTGCTTGTTTTTTTAAGCCCTAAGATAAGGCAGTGCTAAGTTGATATAGCGAATATTTTGCTCCACTCTCGCTTATATTGCTGTTACGAAGTTTCGAGTACTTAAACCACCCAGAAACTTTATCTACTTACCACCAACTCAATAATAATAAATAATTAATTCATACTAAAATTATAAATGCGAAAGATTGTCGGTGTGTCTGTCTGTCTGTCTGCTAGCTTTTCATGGCCCATTTGTTTGATATACATAGGCAACTTTTTAGGCTACCCGAATAACCAAAAAGTTCTCACGGGATTCTTAAGTCCATTCGTTAAACCGATTTTTATAAAAATTAGTAGGTAAGTACCTACAGAGATGGCTTGTATCCCAGCGCCTGACATAGGCTACTTTTCATCACGGAGAATCAAAGAGTAGGTATCCACAAGATTTTTAAAAAGCTATATCGACACCGAAGTAGTCGCGGGCATCGTCTAGTAATATAATCAGCACTTAAAACCTATTCTACTGCACATATCAATGTATTTTTAATTTTATCTTCCCTTCCAGCGTTAAAACTTAATTCGTCTAAAGGCCACCTTGACTGGCGACTCTCCAATTTGGGCTGGGAGCCGCCGCGGGACGCAGGTAGCTTCATTAATTGAGTATTAAACACGTATCGGCACAAAAAGGCCAGAGCATAAAGACAATGAATTTCACCTACCTTGATAACTTAATTTGGAAGAGCTTTCTCTGAAGAGGGAATTGCATGGAGTAGGTAGTCGAAATCCAAAATTTTGGAAGAAGCATTCAATCCAGAAGGAACTGACTGACTGCCATATACCTATAGGTACCTACGTCTCTGTATTTTTAGGAAGTCTACGCCTTCGTTAGAGAGAAAACCTACAAATTTTGATTCCTTGTACAATTCAAAGCGCCGCGCCCCATGGAGGGCGCTCTGAATTGGCACAATAATAACCTGTCAATTTGTAGCACACCTCTTCCAGTGTATAATATTTATGTCCCTTTCTTCCCTATGCAGCATAGGTAAGTATATTCTTCCCTATAGATGACGGCTATTACGAAATCAAAGCCCGGATAAAAAGCAGGTTAGATAATAAATTGAAGCAGCATAATATTATATTATGTGAAAATCTTTAAGTACATCTATTAGTCCTAAAATGGAGGTACATTGGAGTATATTGTAAGTAGCCTACTTAGGTATAATCATCAATTTTGTTTCCGTAATTGTGAAAAAAAATCGAGTTGCAAAAAAATATATTCGGAGTCTATTTCATGACATTCACTGTTCAAAAAAAGTTGATCTTCGTCGGCGTCGTTTGAGGGAAAAACGTCTTATAATAATAGCGATCTTACGTTAAAATGTTACGGACTCTACCTACAACGGTGATCCGGTAGAGATAAGAGATTTATGGGCAAAAACTGTTTCATAACTTATTCACATTGCTTGTAAATTATTAAGCTTTTAGGCTTAAATTGATTGATATTAATATCCTCCAAGAATCAGTTGTTTAACAGATTTAAATTTTTGGCAGTAATTTTCTACTTTTGACACAAAAACAAGATAATATTGCATTTTTGTTTAACTGTTGATTTTGTTGATTTGTTAATTAAGTTGTTTGTAAGATGACCTGTTATCGGTCTACTCTATGAATTCTTATCCTAATTTTTGGCAAACAAATTATCACATTCCATCAGATGTGATTGTGGTCAAGCGCTTGCCTATGTTGAATTAAAAAAAATGGGGAAAAAAACATTCGTTGGTGGGCCGTATAATTTGACATTCGCAAAACATTTTACCAAATATCGTGTTGAGGCGGCAATTTTGGCCCACAAGTCTGAGATCCGGCCGCTTGAATCTATAGACCTACTATCTGTTTTCTTTGATAAAACTTTTTTTTTCAATGATACATGTTCGTAGAATAGATTACAGCAGGGTTGCCTGGCTAATTTAGCCGCAATCTTCCTTCATTTACCCACGCCCACTATGTCTTAAAAGTGGAAAGTTCATGTGAAAATGCGGTCATGGCATATATTATAACTCAAAATTTAAAAAACCCTAACACAAAATCCTCTTTAAGAAAACTAGAAAAGAGCTGATAACTTTCAAACGGCTGAACCGATTTTCTTCGATTATAGCTAAGAACAGTCTCGATCAAGTCACCTCTCGAACAAAAAAAAACTAAATTAAAATCGGTTCATTCGTTTAGGAGCTACGATGCCACAGACAGATACACAGATACACATATACACACGTCAAACTTATAACACCCCTCTTTTTGGGTCGGGGGTTAAAAATAGGGGTGTACCAAGGGCTAACAATCATGGAAATAGGAAGTAGGTACATAACTAGTAGGTGGTTCCGATTTCTATGCTAACAATCGAATAAAAAAATTGAAAAAACACAGTATAACTTTATTAAATCTGTAACTTCTAAATTACTAGGAGAGCACCAATGCAGTGTTTGTCAACTTAAACATAAAGCTACCAATAGGTGTCGCTGTAGAACTTTACATCGGGCTAAATCAGCGTGTAGGTTTGCATAAAACTGAGATAGAAGTGGTACTATCTCAGTATCTCTAACAATAACCTTCGAATAAACAACCTAATATAATTTTTGGCTTGATACCGCTTCTGGTATCAATTAATTTATAATTCTGATTAGTTGATTCCCGCGGCTTTGACCGCCCGGATTTACGATTTTTAAAATCTCGTGGAAACATTTTATTTTCCAAGACAAAAAATAGTCTATTCGTTGTATGCCCGTCCCCGGGTGCAAGGTGTTAGGTGTCTCTGTACCAACAAAAACATTTAAATTATAAATAGATGATTCTTTAAAAGCCCGTGGGATCACCACGAGGTAGGAATGCAATTCCTTAGAGCACCAGGGTTGAGGAGTTGGGTCCTCGAGTTTAACAACAAAGTCTTTACTTGGCAGGCCAATATCAATTTATAATCGTAGTTTCTAAATCCCATCAGTTTTAGTGGTCAGGTCCCCTGCAGCATCAGGATTGAGGTGTTGGAATCCAATTTTTTAATGGGATCTTGTCGCAAAGTTTCTCTATCGATTTAACAGGGCTCTCTCCGTCACTTACTCCATACAATCGTAGTTCCAATTACATTTGAATATTAAGCAACCAAAGTCCATAAAATTTTGCAGACATAATTAAACATTTTTAAGTGAAGTTATGTTAAAAATACTGATGCCCATCAAAAAGCCGGCCAACTGCGAGTCAGACTCGCGTACCGAGGGTTCGGTACTCAGATATTTTTCCGATATTTTGGAAGATAAACCAAAAACTGTTATGCATCAAAATAAATAAAAATCTGTTTTAGAATGTATAAGTAAAGTCCTTTCATATGACTTGTTATATAGTGTTAGTATATAGTAGTGTATAGTAGTGTTAGTTTTATCTTACTTAAAATATTGAAAATAGTGTATAGTGATTCTTATAATTATTTTGTATTCTATTCAATTCAAGTAATTTATGTTCAAACTCACTAGCCGCAATCAAATACCTACGACCCGTACGACCCAACAGACATTTTGAGTACCTACTGCTCCAACAGTTAACTCATCTCTCCTTTAATCGACCTGTGTTAAATATCTCGGGAAGGCATCCGTAACTAATCAATGCCTTTAATGACTTGGTATAAATCTGCCACTAATAGCGTTTTAGGGCGGCGCCCTTTAAAAGGGGTATAATTGGGCCATTTTAAGGGTGCATCGTCACCACGCACTGTTAAGGCATAGCTCCCATTAGCTACATAAAGTAATCTTTTACTCGACTACACAGGAGAGTTATGCCTAAGGCTGAACAGACTTTGTAGAAACGTTCCGGGAACTAATATCTATGCCTGTGGTTTCCAGATTTCCGTTAAAATATTCGGTTTCAAAGTTATGCGGTCTTAAAAAATTACATACAAATCTTTGAGGCCCTGTAATTTTAAAACTACATATTTTTAGAAAAATCTAAAACACTACAGACACAGATATTAGTTTGTAGAATACCTATGTCTGCAAAATTCTTTATTCTTTATTCTTTATTTATTTGCATTCATGTTTTACATCATAATAGAAAATAATTATAATATTACAACATGAAGCCCCGTCAGGGCGCTGCAAAGTGATTACATATAAATAAAATGTCACGTATATAAAAATTAAAAAATTAAAATTAAAAAAAATTAAAAAATTAAAATTAAAAAAATGTTATGGCAATTCCTAACTAATTATGTCCTATTAATTATATTATTAGTCAATCTTTAAAAATGTATCAATATTTTTTTTTTTTTTATAACTATATCGTGTTATTGAGGTCTATTCGTTCAAAAATTCTTTCACGCTGTAGAAACATTTTTGTACTAGCCATTTCTTTAGCCTTCTTCTAAATATTGTATCCTTAGTTATTCATTAATTGTGTAATTTCATGGACTTTGGTTGCTTAATATTCAAATGAAATTGGAACTACGAATGTATGAAGCGAGTGACGGAGAGACCCCTCTTAAAGCTCTTATTATGTCATGACAAGTTCAATAATGTTGGACATGGAAAACAAAAATAAACTAGAAAAAGAAAATGTTAAGCTAAAGAAAATACAGTTCCTAAAAATAAAGTTTAAAAAAATATCGTACCTACTTACCTAGTTTTAGTTTGAAATAAGTTTTCAATAAAAGTATAAGGCGCGCTTATGATTAAATTTCTTTTAATCAAGATACTGCCTCCCTTTAATGAAAGCGCCTCAATGTCTATGGCTGTCAAAAAACGATTAGGTTTTTGATTTATTTATAACACACCCTTTGTCCTTCAGAGGGTGAAATGATCAATCTCTCGAACTAAAGATACAGATAATAAAAGGTTGGTAGCTTCTATTTAATAATATTGTCGTTACGAGCACAATCATTGAAATGTAAATTCTACCGGTTATCGGAATAAAGTCAGCAAAATCATTTAAAAATTCAACTCTATTCAAAAGGAAAGCAACAATTACCTAGGTACCTACGCTTTCTATCTCAGAACTTTAAGATACACGACTGATCGAACACGGGTTCGATTTTTTCATTTGGACATACGGAGACTAAATAAAGTTTCTACTTTTTATTAACTAACATTATAAATTAAAAAAAAATATACTTAATCAAAAAAAAGTTTAAAAATCTATTAAAAATGCTCTTGAAAAAGTATAATTATACAATCGAAGATTATGTAAATGATAAAAGAGCGTGGGTTTGATGCCAGCAGCTCGCTCAAGCACTGCGCGGGACTTCATTACTGTATCTAATCTTTGAAAAAAAAAAAATTAAAATAAAAAATAAAAACCAACTTCAGTAGGTTAACAACAAACACTTATAATTAAAAATAATTATGTATACGTACAAGAGTTAATGTAGTTCTATCATAATATTGGCATATTATTGTAAATTGAATATGTACTTGAAAAGAGCAACCGCCGAGTTTCTTGCGGGTTCTTCTCGGTAGGAACGGCATTTCGAACCAGTGGTAGATTTTTTTGACGATTCAAAAGCACTTGTAAAAGTTTCATTGAATAAAATCATTTTGAATTTTGAATTTTAATATTCATATTGTTTTGGGCCTCCACATTGGCACCTGAGTGGCAGTTTTCTGTGATATTTACCTCGAGATCAAAGGCGTCGAACTACTGTCTTTCTTTATACTGTGGCATTGGCCTTAACCCTAGCCGCAACGTAGGGGCAACGCGTGACGGAATTCGAAACAATACCCCATCAACCTGCGAGCCGCACTCGTTTTGCTTTGGTGCTAACTGTTGACCGACTAGTAGCTCTACTTTATTGACTACAGGTTTTGAACATAATATAAGCAGAGTGAACAAGGGTGAGGGAACTCTCGGTTTGATTCTGAATCGACGATATTATGTCAAAAATTAGGCTATGGTGACGTAAAAAAAGGGCTACTTTAGGGCTACCTAAATGGGAAATACCTTGTAACTTGTAACCTAGCAGCTAGCGCGAAATGATAAGAATAGTCAAATCTATACTAATAAATAAAATTGAAGTGTCGTGTCTGTTTGAACGGGCTAACCTTCGGAATGGTTAAATATATTTTGACGGGACTTTCACAGACAAGTAGAGGATTAACCAAGGAGTAACATAGGCTACTTTTTTAATCGACTTTGAAAAATGGTTTTGTACCTATTAGTACACTGATATCTCCGAGATTTCTGAACCGATTTGCGTAATTTTTTTTTAATCGTTAAGGGAACTTTGCGACATTGTTTCAGGACTTCGTCTGTGTTAGTGTTAGCTGGCGGACGTGCTTTGCCTTTTTGGAGTGTTTTTTTTGTTAAAACTGACTGGTAAGCGCTCTAAGGGGGTGCCGTGCGTATGTCGGCGAGCGCCGGACCAGACGGGGTCCATACTTGTATAGTTTATCTAACTTGTTACAAGTAACTACAAACTTGACATTGACATCTTTGTAAAGCCAGACGAGAGAGAAAAAAAAAGACATTGTTTCATAAAAAATTTGGATTCCAACTCCTCAATCCTGATGCTGCAGGGCATCTGACTAATCCACGCAGGCAAAGCTGCGGGCATCATCTAGTCTGGATTATAGGTTCATTGAAGTAGGCATAGTCCGCGACAGGTCGATATAGCCCGGTGTGGGTTAGCGCGGGTGACGAGGTGCATCCCCCCGCCTCATACCCCGATTGCCATGTCGACCTGTTTCGATCTATAAGTAAAGTTTGTTCAATGCTAAAAATCGGCGATAAAAAAACACCAAGCAAAAAAGCCAACATCACGTGGTGTTCCCAGGCGGTCACCCATCCAAGTACTGACCACGCCCGATGTTGCTTAACTTCGGTGATCGGACGAGAACCGGTGTATTCAACATGGTATGGACGTTGGCATTTGGAATGTTAAAATAGTTGTACTTATATGAGTTTGTACGAACCGAAAATAAGCATCAAAATTATCGAACGTCGTCATTGAAAATTTTTTGAACCGACTCATATTTTATTTTGTTCGCATCTTGAATGCATGAGGCTAATTATTTTTTTATAATCTCGATTTAGGATCACCTTCTAAATGAAACATTTGAAAAAAATACAGTGCCATCTAGCGTTACTTTAAGGAACTGTTTAATACAATGATATTTGTATTCTAAGTTTTGCAGCGCAGCACTGTTGAAATATTATGCGTGCAACGTATTTTAATAGCTTTCGCTAGATGACGCTGTACATTAGTAAAGAGAATCAACGCTAGATGTCGCTACAATAAAGAAATTTGAAAAAATGCGCAAACTGTATAATATATTATTTTAAAAATTATTTTATGTAGAAAATCAAATACATAATTTAATAATAATAATTAAATGACACCCCTCTTTTAGTGTCGGGGGTTAATCAAAAAAAAAAAAGCAGTCATATACGTCATGTAGCATAAACATGGTGAAACTTTTATTTACAGTGCCTTTATATTTGAAGGGATAGGTAGTAGACTAAGCAATAATGGAACCACAGGAGTAGGGAATAAGAACTGATATAAAAAAAAAAACAGAAAACTCACAAAAAGATATGCCCCGGGTGAGGATCGAACTCACGACCTTAAGATTATGAGACTTACGCGCTGCCTACTGCGCTACCGAGGCTTGCGTAAGTGGGATAAAAATTAAGATAATTTACTTGCCCTTATGTAATAATACTAACATACCCTTATGTAATAATACTAATTTTATATGGGTATTGCAATAGTTATTATGGTCTAGATCAGCTATACTCTAAGTGTGTTCCGCGGAACCCTAGGGTTCCGCGATACCTCTGTAGGGGTTCCGCAAGAATTTAGAAAAAAAATCAAAACACCTCTCTCTGGTCGAACGTTTTGACTCCGCGGCCGCACGTAGGTATATTTATTTAGGTATTTATTTATTTGTATTTGTAGAAACATGTGTTACCTAGAATAGCTGGTACAATATCTCATAAGTTCGGTATCAACATTTACAATTTACAACCAATTGATGAAAAATAAAAAACAGTTTCATTACCTCCCATTAGTTAGATTTTTTCTTTTTTAATAGAATATATTCTATTATTGTATTTGCCATGTGGTAAAGTAAGTAATAATTAGTACCTAACGTTTACATTGTACTTTTATTATGCTTGTTAAAAAAGAATACACTTTTAAAAACTATTGTTTTATTGTAGGGTTCCATCAAGTAGTTTGCTTCCCAAAAGGGTTCCGTCACCAAAAAAGTTTGAGAACCACTGGTCTAGATTCTAGAAGATGATTTCAAGTATTTTGAAATCCCGTGGGAACTCTTTGATTTCCCGGAGTGAAAGTAGTCTATTACGGTTTCCAGGATTCATCTCTATAATAGCAAATAAATGATTCCTCTAGTTCGTAGACGTAGTTCTTATAAAGATCCCGTGGGAACTCTTTGATTTTCCTGGAAAAAATGTAACCCATGTCCGTCCCCAGGACGCAAGCTATACATATTGTATCCGATGGCCAGGAAAAGACAGACACTCTTTCACATTTATTAGTAGGTATGGCTTTTTCACAGGTTTCTGATAGAAGCCAAAAAAGGCACGATAAGGTTATTAAAAAATACCCTATTCCTCTGAAATTCTCTGAATCGTCCTTACCTTACATTCGTAAAACTGTGCCTAAACTGTGATGATATCTGTATATTTCGTTTTTTATACTTTGTACCAACTTATAGGTATCTAAACGAGCTAGCTCGTTTAGATCTTCAAACAGGTACAATTCAATTGATTTAACATATTTTTACGTCTACCCAAACCGCAAACAAGTTAAATCCTATAAGGCGCCTGCCAAACTTTTTGAGCAAACTTTCACTAATCGACACCTAAAATGTCATTATATTGCCATAAATCTCGCAGGAGTTATACATTTTCCTCGTTTTTAGGCTTGTTTTAACCCTTCCCCGTTGTGAATATTTAAAAAGTCGTTGGGAACATTCTAATTGGGCAATCCTGCAAGGATTAAATTATCAAGACACCTATTTTACGGCACCTTTTCAAAGTTAATGAATTCAACATGAATTAACCGCAGCTGTTGCTAGCAAAGTTGTGAAGTCCGTTCATATAATAGGTAGGTACCTACCTAAGAAATTTTCTTTTTATTATTATTGGATACTGGCGCATTTAGAAGTTATGATGGAATAAAAAACTCACATACTTATTACTAAGTGTCCGCTGTCTGTCCGTCCGTCTGACTGTCTGCGGGCTTGTATCTCGTGAACCGTAACAAGTATCGTAAAGAAATTCTGCTCTTTGATTGGCTGTGAAAAAAGGTAAACAGCGAATGGACCAATCAAAGAGCAGAATTTCTTGACGATGACGATAACCCGTTTTTCTTACACAATCGGAGGGCAGATTTCGATGTAAGTACTCGTAAGAGTATTGTTAGAATCCTTACATACCACCGAGTGACGGCTATAAAGTTCTTAAAAAATGTGGCAGCTGTATGACACCTGTGTAAACTGTAATATTTAATTAAAAAACCTGTAGTAAGTAAAAAATTATGATTTGTTATAAATTCAGTCGTCTTGTCCATTGAAAATGTTGCCAGAAAATTATTAAAAAATTTCACTAAAATAATAGATACCTACTGCGTACCTATCTAAGCTACTTTTTTCTGGCCAAAAACATTAGGGAAACAAAATACCCGTATAAGTACAAGTAGGTATAGAAAGGGCCGCTTTTATAACATTTTTAATTTAAATTCCGTAGTTCCAAGCGGCTAAAATGTTTACTCTCGAAGGGGGACAATTCGAACTTTATTTTTCGACTTTTTGTCCGTTAATTTTTTACGGGAATCCCCGTGAGACCGATTCGAGATTTGAAACAGGCGGAGTTTAAAAGTTGTAAGAGTTTGTTAAGAGACACTTTTACAATGGGTTAAAGCTTGCACAGCGGCGGAATCGCGGCATGCATAATTTTATGGCTTCCCAAAGGTTTTGAGTTCAAGATTAAAAATGTACCTACTCATTGTAATATTATAATGCCAGTTATTTACGAAGATACCTACCCCCCCCCCCCCTTCTTTTCCCCCTTATTGATGACAAGCTTTTACCTACGGCTTCGCCCGCGAAATAGCTTTGATTTGCAAATTATGAAATTATTTCTTTACACGGACACCTAATGATGATTTTACATCGGAAAGCAAGTAGTTAGTTTGTCACTCTAGTCTACGGGGTTTAAGCTGATTCTAAATTTTGTCAAAATCAGCTATCATGATCAAGTTATTTTTCCTGCTGTAAGTTTATGAACATCAATCAATTTTTATTAGTTTTAAATAGGCTTCGCCTAACCATCATGTGCGATTGCAAATAAAATCATAGCCAGTGCCGCTAAATATCTGCCTAGATGCATATAATTAATTAATACATACTCATAATGATATTATAAAATATGCGAAAGTGTGTTTTTTAACCGACTTCCAAAAAAGGAGGAGGTTCTCAATTCGTCGGGATCTTTTTTTTTTTTTTTATATTTTTTATGTATGTTCCCCGATTACTCAAAGACCCCTGGACCGATTTGGAAATTTTTTTTTTGTTTGAAAGGGTATACTGTGCAGGTGGTCCCATATAAATTTGGTGAAGATCCGATGAATATCTTCGGAGATGGAGAACAGAACTCCTCAATGGATAAGAGCAAATTGCTCGCGATCACTGTAATAGCTTAGTAAACAGTAGGGTTTTAACTGGGCATAGCATATTATAGTACAGTGGGGCCACTAAAAATTGTGAAATAAAAAATTTTCAAAAGAAAAATAAAACCGACTTCAAAAACCAAAAACACTAAAAAGTAGAAAATAATTTTTGTTTAGCTACACATGTAATGTACCTAGGTATGAAGTCGGGCGAGCTTCACTCTTGGATTTCTAATTTTGTTTTAATATGCTCGCTCGACTTCATACCTAGGTACATTACATGTGTAGCTAAACAAAAATTATTTTCTACTTTTTAGTGTTTTTGGTTTTTGAAGTCGGTTTTATTTTTCTTTTGAAAATTTTTTTTGTTAGTTTGTCCATCAATTTGCGGCATCGAAGCAACGACGATCGATGTGAGATTTTTTTTAGTTAAAGACTTGTGTGAGTGACATAAGTTAATTTATTTATCCCGGAATATCAAAGAATTTCCAAGGTAACTCTCCCGGATGAGTAGCCTAATTAGAATAAAACACACAGAACCTCTGTCCTTATTCAAAGCAAAGTGTTTGGAACATCGTCAATTTTGGATGCCACCACATAGAACCACTACGATACTAGAAGCCACGAAGGCATAAAACCATCCTAACTTTTACACAATCCCTCAAGTAACAGCCACACTTTCAATTTACCGCCGTACATTTTAGGTTAAGTCGTATAGCATCTTAACATAAAGAATTCCATTGCACCTTTACCTTTACCACGCGACAATATTTCGTATGTAACATTAAAATTTATCGCTAGCGGGAGAGTTTACGCGAAAGCCTGGTGATAAAATAAAATGACAGTTGTTTAGTATTGGCTCGGGAATATTGTTTGTACTATGTAGAAATTGAAAGGTATGGGGCGCGTGAGACCTGTTTTATTTATGATGGAAAATGGGTTTTAGATTGCCGTGACTACACGTGAAAGGAGTGTGCAGGTATACTATGTGACACTTCTGAATCGGGGGTGTTAGGTAGTCTTTATAATCTTACTACTTATCATACTTATTGTACGTCCCCCGTGCTTCGGAAAACATGCTAAGCCATCGGTCCCGGTTAATATCACTACAACATCTGTTATCAGGTACCTATCCTATTAAAAAATAGGTAGGTACTTATAAAAACCAGGGTCAAGCAGTAGGTAAGTATGTGGAAGGATCTGGAGTCATCATGGAAAGAAAAAGACAGTATTGTAACAAACGTCTAATAGGATTAAGGCTAGTTATAGGGCTAGTAGGTGGTATATAGAATTCAGTAAAGCAACCCCCCTTCATTTAGTTATTGAATAAATTCACTGTCTAATTTTAATACAGTATGTAAATAACCATGGTGTCATCGTCAGACATCACGACTACCTACCTACAAACATTACCTATCTAAAACTGACTGAGGTGGCGAAAGAAAATCCCCTGCACTGCGATAATATAATTCCTTATTGCCCCCTTATATGACTGTTCGCGTAAAATAAATCACAAAGTGTTCCTGTAAATAAACAATACATAAGCGGAGATTTTACTACTGGACACAACATAAAGGGGTCGCCAGTTGCACCGGTTTATATCCGGTTATATTCACCGGATGAGCCGGGCCGGCGCCATAAACCAGACCGGATTACTTTTATACTCGTAACAAATAATAGCACATAAAACTTGTGTGAAAAACCACTAGTTACGGCCCGGATAAACGGACGGATGTAGAGACAGCATAAAGTGTGAAAATCAAAATCAGTAGGTAGGTACAATTTTGTTCTAAACAATGTCAATCACTACCCATATAATATAGATATGCAAATGTGTGTGTATCTGTTTGTTGGTCTATTGGTTTGTCCTTCAATCACGTTGCAGCGGAGCAACGGATCGATGTGAAATTGCGCATGGGCATAGTGATTTGATATAGATAGGTAATGGGTAAGATTTATTCATTTTAAAGTCAAAAATATGAGTATTTTTAAGTTTTACACGATTTGTGTAAAAATAAATTAATGAATATCATATAAGATAGGGATAGATACATGTGAGCAAATGGAATCGTTCCTAATTTGACTTAAGTAGGTATATTCGTTTCTGCTGGCTGTATCCTGAAATTCGTAATTCAGACTTAAGCAATAGGGGTGAAGTAGGTAGCGCTTATAAAAATGTCCGGTGAAAAAAATTTAGGGCTTATTAACTTATATATTATTATGTATTTTTTCTGTCTGTTATTTACATACAAAATAATTATGTGTGCCCTGTCGCACAAATTACTGTTTATATGTAACTTACTCATGTCAAAAACTAAATGGTCGCTTGGTAGGAAAGATATCTTATTTATACAGAATTACTTTGAACTTGTTTTTATTTGGTAAATAATTAATTTACTATCAGTGATGCCTGCGATTTCTTCTAGAGGATTTAGGTTTTGAATCTCGTGATTTTGACTCTTTGATTTCCCGGGAAAAAAGTAGCTTATGTTACTCTCGAGGTCTTTAACTTTATCCATGCAAAAATCACGTTGATCCGTTGCTCTGTTGCAGCTTGATTGAAGCTCAAACCAACAAACCAATAAAGCAACAAATAAAATGGGCTACCTACTACCTACTGAATAAGTTCTAAATATTTGAATAATTCAATTTCAAAAAAAAAAATATTCAATTAGATTTTTACAAGTACTTTTGAATCGTCAAGAGCATCTACCACTGGTTTGGAATGCCTTTCCTACCGAGAAGAACCAGCAAGAAACTCAGCGGTTGCTCTTTTCAAAGATTTATAATATTTGAGATTTATAATATATAAGAAAGATAATATTTGTACTATATTCGAATGTCACACTCCTAACGGCTTTTTGTAAGATTCTAGCTCGCTAGTATTATGTAGAAGCGCTAGTGAGCTGTGAGTAAGTCTTAAGTTCATAATTTCGTAATTTGGCAAAGTATCCCGGAGTCTGTAACCGTCTCCCCCCCATACACCTACAACGACGACGTTACAAAAGACTTTATGCCTCATCCAACATTTAAGAATGAATCGCCCTCTACTTCGTACAGTCCACCACAAAAATCTTGTAAATGCGGCGTGTCGGCTGTCACTCACAATATTATTATCATGGGATATGCGATATTGCGATTTTCTATCGTGGAAATATTGATGGTATTGACAGTATCTCAATGTGTTAGGTTAGGTTAGACACATTGAGATACTGTCAATACCATCAAGAAATCTTGATGGTAATTGTTGTTCTTGAAATCCTGTGATACCAGGATTGGCATTGATACTGATAGTGTTAATGTAGAGATATTTCAAAAGGATCCTACAGGCAATTTTATTTTATTAAGGTTCTATAATGGCTTTAAAGACGTTATTTTTAAATCCCTTACTAGGTTCTATAATCGTAGAATGTCAAAATTTCAACGGCCCAATTTTTAAAGTTTTTGAAGCTATATTGCTTATATCTTAGCTGTATGCAGCTAAGACGTACTGTAGTATATGTACTATATTTTGATTCAGTACCATCGATGTACCTATATTTTAAATTTTAATTGTTAAATATAATAAGTAGGTATATCTTTTAAATGTAGTAGGTTGGGTGTATCAGGACCTTAAATAAATTATCAACAAGGAACCAAAAGCTTCATCGCTTCATCACTTCATCATGCAGGACTTCCGCAAAATAACGCCTGCATTTAAATCATGAACAATAAAATACTTTGCAAGCTTTGAAAAAATATAACAATTGGAAAGAAAATAGAACTCGCTATTTATATATTTCCACCTTTGATATGACACAAAATAGTTACGTATTAATAATTGTTTTAAAAATAGGATATTTTGTGGCCCCCTGTACCGTCGTCAGCGGACTAAAGAAGTATCGCTCATCGTAAAAACTTTGTGTGCCATAAACTATGAAAATTAAATTACGTACAGATTGTAGCGGCAATATACATTTCCCTTGTAATCAAGTGTTTGAAATTCACCTAATATAAGATTGAAGTCAAGAGTTTTAGGTAAATAAACTGGGTAAGTAAATATATTTTTAAATCGGTTGTAGATAAGAGGATAATAAAAACAAGTGTAAATTAAAAATTTATAACACCCCCGACAAGTGAAGGTTACAGTAACTAGAAAAGAGCTGATAATCTTCAAACGGCTGAACCGATTTTCTTGGATTATAATTATACTATATAATATAATGATAATATAATGCCCTTATAATGTCTTGATAAGTTTTAAGGTTTTTTTTATTTTACAATTATGTTTTTGAGGTAAACATTGTGTGTTTTAAATAGGTTGTTAGGTACTGTACGTCAATTATAAATTTATTATTTATGCTCTTCTATCTATCTAACTAATACCCAGCTATCTATCTTAAATGTACGTATGCACATGTTTCCACAAAAAGTCATTTTCATACTTCAACGAAAACATTTTCAACAATGTTCCGACGGCATCTAAACATTTGGAGTTGTGATTACGATCCTTCAAAACAGCGACCCTTGGTATGGAATGTCATCTGGAATATAATATATTACTCGGCTGGACCCAGCTTATCCTCGGGGAGACCCTGTTAATTACCAAGTACAAGTCGCTTCGTCCGTAGAGGGAAACCTTTTAATGTTTTGTTTATCTTACATATTGATATTATAGAAAAATGCACAGACACGTTAAAAAAATTATACCTAACTAAAATGTAGCCCAATTCTACGCACTGTAATAACTCTTTTTAATCATTATAGGCACACTCTTGACTACAATCACACCTGATGGAAAGTGATGATGTGACCTAAGATGGGACTGGATGGGACACTCTTGGATACTCGGATTGTAATTGGTAGGAAACACTCTCTCACGAAAGATTATTCCAAACTAGCCGATGCCCGCGACTTCGCCCGCGTGGATTTAGGTTTTTCGAAATCCCGTGGGAACTCTTTGATTTTCCGGGATAAAAAGTAGCCTATGTGCTAATCCAGGATATTATCTATCTCCATTCCAAATTTCAGCCAAGTCCGTCCCGTAGTTTTTACGTGAAGGAGTAACAAACATACACACACACACACACACACACACATACAAACTTTCGCCTTTATAATATTAGTGTGAAGTGTGATCTTAGCAATGCGTATGAGGAATGATGACACAAAACGTTTCATGCGTGTAATGGAATGTCGAAGAAAGTACAAAAAACTTTCATTAACAGTGAGTAGGTATGTATTTAATTCCCACGACAGTAGGTATGAACTCCGTAAAAACGCAATTTTACCGTCCAATTTTAATTTTTTTTTTCTTCGACATTTGAACTTGGAACACCGCCACGAGGGATATTTCACGTCGTTTCAGTTCGAAAATTAAATTTAAATCCCCTCACATTTTTACCGCCCTCCAAATTATTTGACGCAATAAGTTATACTTTTTTGCGGGTGTTTTATTTAATTTTCTTCTAGGTCAGATTCCTCGAGGACTTCCTTGTAAAAATACAGTCTCCCCATTTCGTGATACGTACCCACACGCCATTGAAGACGAAGACGATTTTTTTTTAAACTAAGTAGATAATGCCCTCAACTTCGTCCGCGTGGTTTTTTTAAAATCTTAAGCAAATTCTTCGATTTTGCGGGATAAAAAGTAGCCTATATCCGTATATGGGATGCAAGCTATCTCTGTACCAAATAGGTGATGCCCGCGACTACGTCAACGGGAAATAAGGTTTTCAAAAATTCCGTGGGGACTAAAAAGTAGCCATGTCCATCCCCGGGGCGCAAGTTATTTTTGTATTTTTGTACCTTTCACCATAATTCCAAAATCCAGAGAGAGCAATTTCTTTATGATAAATTCGTATGGTTGTGTGTGTGACATACAAAGTCATTCGGGACAAAAGCACGCACTTTTGCCCCTACTACGATGATAAACTATGACGTTAGCCACACTTTTTTTTTAACTATACATTTGTAGCACGTTTATTAGGCTCTATATCTAATTATAAAGTGCTCATTAAGATAACTATAAAGATTTTTTGCCTCATAAGCAAAAGATAATGAGCATTGTTTTGTAAATATTTTGAGCATTCTAACTTATATAGGTACTTTTGAAATGTTAGGAGTATTACCTTTTATTCAACTTAGAAAGCAAGTTCCCCATTTTCTTTTTAAGCGCGTTTATTTTCGGAGTTGCTCACGGTGCCATAACGGAAAGGTAAGAAGCGGGCCACCAGGGGGCAGCTGTGAGGCACTTGTCAAAGCTCGTAATATTTTATTAGATAACCAAATAAACCTCGCCCGTTTCAAAATTTGCCCCGGGACGTTAGATACGGCCATCTTTTTCTATTATGCAAGAGAAAGTATGATAGAAGAGACTCTCAAACATTGATAAAATAATTAATACATACATAGGTACATAAGTAAAAAGTCTACGTAGTACTATATCTATGTAGTCATGGTGGAGTGTATCATGAAACCACAATGGGTGCATATCATGATATTGTCATGATACCTCAGTCTTTACGTCGCTCCCTCATTACTGAGGATCGTGGCTTCTTTCTGATAACACCCCCTTGTAGTATTTTTCCAACGAACCTCACGCTGTGATATGTCACGGTGTTGTACAATCAATAACAGGAACTAGGGTCATCATACGCAACCAATAGGCGCCCACTGCTGGACATAGGTCACTTGTAGGGACTTCCGCACGCCACGGTCCTGCGCCGCCTGAATCCAGCGGCTCCCTGCAACTCGCCTGATCAAGTCTATCCACCTAGTGGGTAGTCCACCTAGATGCTAAAAAACTTAGTAGGTTTTTATTGATCAATCGATTTCAGTTTAAGACTATCAAGTCACGGCCCTAGAATAAGCTTATAATATTTATGTATAACTCTAAACTAAAGGTAAGTTTACACTTCATGGGTATTTCTAAGAGCATCCTCAACTTGTTATCAAAATCTGAGCCATAAGATGACATTAAATACCTACCTATAATATAATATGAACTCGCACACGCGTGGCTATTAATATTCATAATACAATTTAACGCAGCGAGGTTAATTTCACCTAAATATGTAAATTATCATGAGCCGACCACCGTTAATTCAGAGATGTCAGTTTGCAAATATTTCTGTCTCAATCACACTCGTAGTTAGTTATACAAGTGTGAAGGGGATGGATGTTGTGTACATTATGAATAAGGTGGCAGGGAAAATTTTAACGGCGCCTATGAGGGTTATGAATGCTGAAATAACTTTCAAATATTGTCGCTAGGTGGACGGAAAGTTTGGTTCCTGAGGGAGCTTGTTTGCCGGCTCGTCCTCATCTCTGTTTATAAATGGAACGCACATCATTTCAAAATATGCAACAGTGTGCGCGACCCTTGCCAGACTAGGTAGGTACCTTGGACTAAAATTTTTGTCCTTTAGTTTTGTGAGTCTTTACCTCTATAATAACTAATATTGTGAAAGCAAAAGTGTACCTGTCTGTCTGCTTTTCAGGGCCCATCTATTTAACCATGTTTAGGTACAGCCTTTATTACCCATCCCTCATTATCCAATGGAATCAAAAACTGGAAAAATCAGGCGCAGAACTTCTCGCGCTCTCCAAAGCACTGATCTATCGATCCATTTTATTACTTCCTACTAAATGATGCCCACGACTCCATCCGCGTGGGTTTAGGTTTTACAACAAGTGTAAATTAAAAATTTATAACACCCCCGACAAGTGAAGGTTACAGTAACTAGAATAGAGCTGATAACTTTCAAACGGCTGAACCGATTTTCTTGGATTATTGCTAAGAACACTCTCGATCAAGCCACCTTTCAAACAAAAAAACTAAATTAAAGTCGGTTCATTAGTTTAGCAGCTACGGTGCCACAGACAGATACACAGATACACACGTCAAACTTATAACACCCCTCTTTTTGGGTCGTGGGTTAAAAATACCATTTGACTCTTTGATTTCCGGGATGAAAGTGCCCTATATGCATTTCCAGAAAGCGACCTATCCCTGTATCAAATAGATCATGCCCATATATGTGTCCACTTGGATTTAAGTTTTTAAAACCCCGTGGGAACTCTTTGATTTGTCGGAACAAAAAGTATTTATCCTATGTCCGCCTTTGCATTCACATGCATTGCTATCTCTGTCAAAATCGGTTAAACAGATGAGGTATGAAAAGGCGGCAGGCGGATAAACCGACACACAGTTACTAATTGTTTTATCTAGTATATTAGTGTGGGCAATTTGGCTATGCGTCAAGTTTTTATGCGTCCAAAAACAAAATAAATCTTGAATCATGAAAAAAGGCAACAGCAACACGCGGGATAAAGTAATTAAACTGCTCGATTACATCTAAACGAAGTTAATCCAGGAAATTGCGATTCGCGAGTCCATAAAACATAATTAAAAAACTCGAACGGGAAAAAACGGGAGCCGCGAGCCGCGTCATCAATCTGAGAAATTATTTCATTTGCGTATTAAAATCCTCGTTTTGTCCGCTCTAAATTATTCCTCGTTCCGTTAATTACTCACACCATGTACCTACCCAATACCCATACAGACAGAAATTTCTATCTCTATGTACCTACTTATCTACGAGTACCTACTGGTATCAACCGTTGTGATTTAGAAATCCTTAGGTACTATTTTAATATAGTAAATGTAATTAATATCAATAACAAAAATATATTATTTGTATTTTCTAGTTTTAAGTTTTGTGGAGCTAAATAAACCTTTATTCATTTATTTATCCCAACTATAGCTAAAATTATATTTTTCTAAGTAGGTATACTGTATAGGTATTAGCTTATGCCCGCGACTTCACCCGTGTGGACTTCACCACTCCTTAGGTGTTGAATTTAAAAAAATCCTTTCTTAGCGGATGTCTACGTCGTAATATACTTAGCTAAATATCTCTTGGATGAATTAATTCATCCAAAAGCTATCTGCATGCCAAATTCAGCCCGATCCATTCAGTAGTTTGAGCTTTGCGTTGATAGATCAGTCAGCCAGTCAGTCAATAAGTCAACTTACCTTTAGTTTTAACGGTAAAAATTCATAAGTTAAATATTAATAAGGTTCCAAATATTGGCGTCACTCAGAAAAGCAGGTATTATTTAAATATTTTTATCGAATTATTGGAATGTCCTCTCCAAAACCAACACAAAAAACACAAGTTTAATGTGTAAGGTTATCCGAGAGTTTTAATCTAAACAAACTAATGCCAAAATAAATAATGTAATTAGAGCGTGATTGCTATCACAACATCTAATTATTCAGTTCACAATCCAAATACCGAAAATATGCGATATCGCTCCGAATCTCAGAAGGAGACTGAACTCAAACCTTCGAAACACCCGTATTTATGCAAGTTCAATCTTGTTGGCCTCCTAGCAACAGATTGTATGACATCGAATGAGCCAAATATCGATTTTATCAAACTATCTGCATTAGGTAAATTAATAATTTTATATTATTTTTGACAACTCAAATCAATTTTTAAAAATAACCTTACACAAATTATTTTAAAAATACCTTAATCAAAATCGAAATAAGTAGGAAACGGTGACACTGCTATTAGTTATTATGAGTATCTAACTTTTAAGAGATATGTGCGATATTTAAACTTCCTTTTTAACGGTTAAGGAAAACATAGTGAGAAAACCTGCATGCCTGAGATGAATTGAAGGTGATGATTAGAGAACGGCGTTTATAATTTTCAATGTACCAAATCTGTAAAATAGCTCCACACTTATTTACACATGTAGAATATATAGTGTGTGTAAGTCCTAGTCAATAAATTATAGTGTCTAATGCCCTTTAGTGTTTAGTGTACAGAGAGATCACTCAGCCAGATTGACGGCGACCGATGTAGAATTTATGTGACGTGAATCTAGTCTGAAAATTGTCTAATCACGTGTGGGTAGATTTGGTGCGCGACAGGCTGACATGGCAACCGGGTTGGTAACGCCCCGCACACTCGGACAGCCCCCGCGCTAACCCGCTGCGTGTGCGTGCGCATGTCCCGATTGCCATCTCAACCTGTCGCGTACTATAGATGATGATGTCGTTAATGTATAACATAATACCTACATAATTCATTGTCTAAGAGCTAATTAGAGTAGGCCTGCCATAAATGCTGAAAGGACGACCGGGACATCCATCCATATGTACATAGCCATTAGGCAGGCATTGGTTTGTGGTTGGGAGGGGGTATTGATTACAGCGTGAAAAATAAAAATGCCGTGGGCTTTCACAAGTATGTGAACGTGGTAGATAAAAGCATGGACTCTATTGTCACTGTGATGGAAGCTTCATTGATGAAGTTAACACAAATTAAGCGCTAGCATATGTCCAATTAAACGTGTCAAACACGAGCCAGTAGCGCGTGACGCGATTAGGTGGAACGTGACTACGACAAAGGCACGTCATGTGTGTGAGTGGCGACTAACTAACTAAACAGTTATTATAATAATTTGATTTAAACCAATAAATCAACTCTTTCACTGCCAAAATTAATTATCAGGAGTCATTTTAAACTACCTATCATAGGTGGGTATCAGTAGAACACTGAAATGGTCATAATATTACACTTAGGTAGGTATAGTACGTGACAGATCGAGATGGAAATCGGAGTGGATACGCCCCACTCACCCGCACAGCCCCCAGTGCGGGATAAGGCGAATGACGTGCGGGTGTGCGGGGCGTTTCCCCGCAACTATTTTTTTGCCGATTCGAAGGGTAAGTATGGGTTTAGTAAAACCATACCCCTTCCAAGTTAGCCTGCTTCCATTTAAGACTACACTTACCACCAGGTGAGATTGCAATCAAGGGCTAATTTTTAATGGAACAAAGCTTTCAAAGGCACTTGTAAAAGTTTATTTTAAAAAGATCTTTTTCTTCTCGTTATTATATAAACAAACAAACACAGCTAAAACCTTATCGTCCTCTCCTATAATCAAGACGTGAAATGTTCAAAATTTTCAAAATAATTAGATATTAGATAGGTACTGTCTAAAGCATAAAGTTTAATCTATCTACATTTCTAATACTTTCATTAATATTTAAGGCTATAATATAAGGTACATTGTACAACTGAAACTATGGCTATAATACCATATTCAGTAAGTTCACGATACGGCGCGAGTCTGCAACAATTCCCAGCCGTCGTAACGTCTAATTTCCGTCGACTTACACACATCAGCGTTTTCGATATCGTCTTGTACCCCCTTAATGCACAGTATACTTCTAAACAGAGGTTGCGTATAAAGAGTTACATTTAGCTATGTATGAGATGAACATAACGCAAATAGAAACAAAATTAATGTTATAGTACTAAACGGACAATTTAAGATGACACAATGGGGGTTTACAGAAAAAGCCGTTTGAATATCCGCAATATTAAAAATACCTACACAAGAAACTAATAAACCCGACTAAACAAAAGCGTGGCAAATTGGCACTGAATCATTTTATAAGGTATGTTAGCAAAAGTATATCAAAACTTATTAGCTTAGTTAGTGAGCTAAGGCTCGACAGGCTAGTGACAAATCTATGGGAAAGCGCGTTGAATTCCTCGCGTGAAAATTATCTTCGGCGTCGTCTCTGCTCTCCTAAAATTTCCGTACCGCTCCCATATATTAGTATTTTGGTCTTGAAAGTGTATTTAGCAATAAAATAAAATCAGTGAGCTCATTAAACTACCTACTAATTATGCCGCTGTTTAAACTCTTGCTATAACCCGAATTTTTCTTCAGAACATAATTTTGTGTATTGAGTGAGCTCTGTTGAACAGCGCATCTATAATTCTCCTTTTTCCATTTACACCGAACCGCACAAATATTGCAAACTAAACGGGAGCCAACACTATTTACAATTTGGCCGCAACCCCCTCATGTCCGTCAGGGCACATTCGGCCCATCGTTATGTTGCTAGTGTTTATATTGCTTGCTCGGTTACCTTTTTATTGCACTGCCACACGGATATCTTGCGGTTAATGTTCTCATTTCGAAATCCTTTTTTTGTTAGCAGATCTTAAGTAGGTAAGTAGTAGGTATTACTGCTTTAACCCGCGCTGCAACGGAGCAACAGATCAACATTACTGTAACATTTTTTGTATTATTATATTACAAGGAGCTTACGGGTCGGGTTTACGTCGACTAAATACTTGAGTATAGCCGTAAGAATCCATTCTTATAAAGAAGAAGTTCAGTTAAAGAAGTGAAAGACCTGGAGAGTGCTACTTTAGAGATATGCTACTTTTTCCTCGGAAAATCTAAGAGTTACCGCGGGTTTTATAAAAACCAAATTCCACGCAGAAGTCGCTGGCATCATTAGGCATGAGCAAAAAACCGGTTAAGTGTCGAGGCGTAGGACTCCGTAGATGCCCGTCACAATACTATAGGTAGGTGTACTAGCTGTTTTACATAACTAACAACTTCATCTAGTATTGCCAGATGCCCCGTATTGTAGGGGTTTCCCCGTATTTCAGGGTATTTTAATACGGAAATCCGTAATTGTGAAAATGAAGTACGGGGTAAATAAAGCTCCCGTATTTTTCACAAATTCAGCCGGACCTGGTTGGCGAAACCAGACCCTGACATTTTGACCAGTAGATAGAATATTTTCCTTGTGCGGCAGCCGGCAATGGCCAATACCGGCGTGGACCAATACCAGCATAGCCGAAACCGATTCAATATTGATACTGTGAAGACCGAACACATAAGTTAAGTGTAATTTTAATTTTAAGTTAACATGCATAGATTTTTTAAAAAGAAGAGATTTAAAAGCTGTTTCTTCAAACAATAAGTAATTTAAAAAAAATATCTGTGTAAAACACAAAAATCTAAACCCCGTATTTTTGATACTGATACCCCGTAAACCAAAAAGTGGCAAGTGACAAGTCTAAACCTTAGTATTTTTCGAGGAAAATACAACTCCAAGTACATTATAAGTTGTAGTTGTATGCATCGAAAAATCGTAGGTCTATGGTTGTATGCAACTGCTCAAAATATAAACAGCGAGTATTGAATACGGCTAAAGTCGCATTAGAGTGCTCAGACGACAGTCAGACGCAGCGCCTGGAGACTTCACGCTGCATTATCGGCTCGCTGGGACAGAACAGTCACTATTGTTGGCACTTACGACCCCGACTGTACTTACTATCACAGAGTAAGGATATGTATGTACAGAAGTTCGACGAAGTTGTCTAGTCAGAGCAATAGAAGAGTCCGCAGAACTGACTACAATCGTAAAAATAGCAAGGTAGCATGTGCAAAAATATTGGTTCTCAATTGAGTGTACTGGATGTGGACGTGGCATGCGCTATTAAACGGATTAGTATAAATATGGATTATTATGAGCAATATTATGGTAAAATAATTGAATAGGTCGATAATTAATTAATTACAGCTATAGCTAGCCGCGCCCGGGTTCGCCGTGCCACCTACACGTAACTAGCGCAACAGTGGATTTCCCCTGAGGTCCCCGTTCAACGTTGTATCATAGAACAACAGAATGGCAGAAACTGCCACACTATTTTTCTACCTATGCCTTAAGGCCTAAGGCCCAATGCCTTAGTTTAGGTGCTAGGACTAAAAGACTTCGGCCACTTATTTGAACACCGAGGTTTTATCTTAAGCCGCTCACTGTTAAGTGCTTTTAATAAATAGAAAAAAAACCAGCTTAGTAAGCGTCAGACTCGCGCACCGAGGGTTTAGTACTCGGGTATTTTTTCCAACATTTTCCACGATAGATAAAAAAAAAAGAAACAAAAAAAAATCTGTTTTAGAATGTACAGGTACAGCCTTTTCATATGATACCCCACTTGGTTATCTTACTTTGAAAACTGACACACATTTTAATTTTTCTTTCTGTGATATAACCACAAATTCATGGTTTTCGGTTTTTTTCCTTTACTTGTGCTATAGGACCTACCTACGTGCTAAATTTCATGATTCTAGGTCAACGGGAAGTACCCTACAGGTTTTCTTAACAGACACTACGACACTACAGACAGATGGACAGACAGACAGACAAACAGACCCTAAAAATACCATCCTCTTGTAAAGATTTCTGAAATTTAAGTAAAGGTGAACGTTCAAGTTATTTTGTTACGGCCACGTTATTGCCACTATTGGCGACAATTGGGGTGCTTTGTTTGCGGGAAAAATTAGTAAAGCCATGGGCAGGCCAATCGTTATTGGAAAATTGCACGAGTTATGGTGTTGGTCAAATATTTGGTTACCGTTTGATTCAGCGGGGGCTTTGAATTGAATAAGCTATGTCTTGGTCCATATGGGTTTAGAGATTTTGAATGCAAGTTCTTTCAACATACAATGAGTGACATCTTTATTCTACTAAGAAATAATTATTTTGAAAAATTCCACCCTAGCCGGCCGAAGCCGAGGCGGCGGGCAGCTAGTAGGCACCTACTGTATATAAATAGTACTGTACAATGTACATACTTTGTAACAAAGATATTAAGCTATTATGCATAAGGGAGTTTACGTAATATTTAAACCTAATTAAATGCAAAACATAAATTCGGTAAAAAAACGGGTGTCAGTTTTTAAAGGTGATATAAAGAGATCACCTAAATTTCTTACCTAAAGTTTCTTAAATCTGCAGTTTGATCAATGCGTTGATATGTCATTGACTTAGTTTCTCCTTTTATATGTAATAGATATTGTGTACGACTGACTCGGGTACATTTAGTTTAGATTACACGTAAGTAAATCCTATATCCTTGCGAAGCTGACCCAGGTGAGGAATTTTTTCTTTTGCTTCAGAGGAGAAACTCCACTCATTACTCAATGGATATACGATGATAATGATATCCAAATTCGGTGACTTTTACTTTAGAAAAATCACTGAGAAAATATTCACTGCAGTTAAAGTTTATATGGCTTCACAAAAAAAGGACTTGGCGACGCGACGTACTGATTCCTGTTTGACTTCAGCTTGATTTTTGTGATTTGTAATAAGTACAAATTTTATTTTTACTTATTAACACGCTTATTCTATGCTTATTATATATTTTTTTAAAGTGTACTTACCTGGTTTTCTATAATATAATCCACCTATACCCCTTACCTTAATAGTATGACTAGCTGATTTCCACGACTTCGTTCGCGTGTTTTTTTAAATCCCGTGGGAACTCTTTGATTTTCCTGGACAAAAAGTAGCTTAGCTTCAAATTTTATGCATGCAAATGCATTTATAATAGGGTAGTGACGTAGTGATTGACTGACCAACCCCATTTACACTCGTGAGGAATTTTCGAAAGTTCTATCCTAGTTGGAAATCTCTGAAAGAGAACCTTCATGCAAAATCTTAAGTTTCTAGACTAGGCTAGGTGCGCTTAGGTAGTAATTAGTTTATCACAAAATTTTGTAGTTTGATGTGCCCGTAATTCAGTTTCTCCTTACTCTGTGTCCTTACTATTAACAGACATACTTAGAAGTAGCAAATTTGTTAAGGTAGGTATGTATAAAGTACCTATAAGATTATCAAGCGTAGGATGAACCCTTGTCAAGTTAATTAACTTGCGAAGGTCTTCGCTGTCGAGGGGATTATGAAATAGCCTATGATTGATCCTAAATAACAACATTACTTTCCTATTTAGTCTTGTTTCAGTAGGTAAACGCAAGGAAGTCGTTGACTTTGGTACTTTGTAGTATACCTTGAGTGAAAGTTTTTGAATTAAAAATATGAGGAGTGACAATAATACATAAGACTGAAAGATTACATCACGTTTTGAAACTAACTGTTTGGTTTATAGTGTTGAAAACTTACACTAAGTACTTAATATCACTGAGGACTTTCAGAATGTGCGTTAGACTAATTTAGTTAAATTTTGCAGTGCTGTCACTTTTTGTTAAACGATTGCCAAAAAGTGGCAACATTTTTTTTTCGTTATACAAGTGGGCCTAACTTTTGAAAACCTAGACAACTCTTTTAAAGTTGTCACAGTCAAATTAAAACCAGTCAAATTGTAAATCTTTGTAAAGGCTAGTTTGTTTCCTCAAAATATAACTTATGGGAAGTAATTTTTTTTTAAAGAACCGTCATCCCATCTAATATTATGTGCAAATGCCAATAAATTGTAAACATTTTGACAACCACCCATGAAATATACCCGAAAAACAATAACACGGTTAGAAACAACATATAAATGCACTCGAAAACGCGTTACCATTTATCAGTAAATAAATATGATAAAAAGTATTATTGGGGCGAAAACGTGCCCGCCGGGACCCGGCGGCGGATTATTGTTTTATTTTTACCTTTGCCCAAACGCGATAAATAGGTATATATTTTATTTAAATGGCATTTGATATGAAAATTTATGGGGTGCGCTTTTATTTTTCACTAGCTAATGCAACTTCATCTGCATAAATTTAGAGTTCTAAAAATCTTATGGGAAATTCTTGATTTTCCGGTATAAATAGTAGCCTTAAAAGGTGGACCCGCGTGCTCGCTATTTTTATTAAAAAAAACGCTATTCTTTTAGAATGTATCAAGGCAAAAATCACGTCGACCCGTTGCTCCGCTGCGGCGTGATTGAAAGACAAACCAATAAATCACCACACTCTGCATTTATAATATTATGTGTTGAATATTATGTGTATGTATGGAAAATTCTTCGAAACAGTTACGTTTTTCGCTTCAATTTTATCCGTAGGTACAACGCGTTGAAAGCTCCATATCAATATATCAACGTAACCAACGAAAATAGATTCTGTTTATACAAAAAACAGGTGCCTTTGTACACAAAGCACTACTCACGGTATCCCAAGTGGCATTAGTAGATATAACTCGTATCGTATGCGTATCGAGAAAGCGTGGGGAATTCAGATTTCCATGCGATGGCAACACCGCGTTTCGAATTTCAAAGGGTTTTTGCAAAGGGATCGTGGTTTTGTACGTGTTAGTTTTAATTCTGATATGTTTTCGTGGTTTGTTTATAGGTGTAGGAGTATACCTCAGTACTTTTTCAAAGTTACAGCTTTATTTAGGTTAAGTAGGATAAGGAGTGAGGGGATGACAGTCAGGGAAAGTTGAGCATATCTCAAGAAGCCGTTTACCAGGGGTGGTTCTAAAATCAATGCGTTTACCAATCAATGGGTACATTTAAATTTAAATGAAAATGTAAGTATAAATCATTTATATCTATACTAATATTATAAGATGTGAAGTTTGTTAGTTTGTTTGTAGGAAGTAATCTCGGGAATTAATTAACCGATTTTGAAAATGCTTCCACCAGTAGAAAGCTACATTATTCCTGAGTGACGAAGGCTATATTTTGTAATTACCCGTGCAAAGCCGAGGCGGGTCACTAGTTTATAATAAATTATCTCACAATCCACAAAATAACTCTAAAATGTTAGGAAAAGTCATGGAAAATGCCTGTAATAATTTTTAAGACTTTTCGTTTTCATGATATTATTATGTACTTTAAAATAAAAGATTACAAAACCTCTACAAAATTCTATATTATTTTCTACTCAATATCTTATTTTGATAATTCGATGGGATGCCCTACTAATAAAAGTGTAATTAAAAATTAACTATATGAAAGTATGCGCTTCCGAGGGTGCATACTAAGTGGCAAGATACAAAGCACATTTGTTTACTAAACTAAAATAAACTATATAAATTTATAGCACCATAAGACAGGGGCATACTGAGTTAAGTAGCCCTTCATAAAATGCTAATGCAATATTTTAAGATTTTTTTGTTTTATTTTTTCATCAGTTAGCAATCGGGTATATTTTGAATTAAGCGTCGCAGAAAAAAACTGCTCTATACCTACCAAATTTATTAACCCTTCAAAAACAGCTAATGCATTTTTTAAAGTTTTTTTTAAATCTGATAGAATTAGTGTATATTTTGATATTATGCGTAGCACAAAAAACCTGATGTATACCTACCAATTTTTAGCCTCAATAGCTCAACCGGTAGAGGAGTGGACTGAAAACCGAAAGGTCGACGGTTTAAACCCCGCCCGTTGCACTATTGTCGTACTTACTCCTAGCACAAGCCTGACGCTTAGTTGGAGAGGAAAGGGGAATATTAGTCATTTAACATGGCTGAAATAATTTTCTAGAATATGTTTTGTTCCTCATGAATCCATTCACTTTCGTGGGTGTCGTGTCATACCACAGTAATGATACGATCTTAAAGGTAGTTAATCATTAAACCCTTTATTACCAAAAGCCGTTCGCATTTAATTTACTAAATTTCCTATATTAGGCCCACTTACTGCTCAGTCCACACCCATTAGCCGTACGCGTGGGGATATTAGCCCAAGTTTACATTATAATAACTTATTACAACATAATTTATTATTCTGTCATTACCATGACAAGATCGCGTGTCGTCCCATCATAAGTTAGAGTCATCTACTTCACTTAATTTCATTGGATATAGTGACAAAAATTCTGTTTACTTTACCGGGGCGTTAAAATGACTCCGCGGGATCTAATTTTAACCACGGCAATGATAAGTATGGTAATGAGAGAAAATTAATTATGTAATTTGTACGTCATGTGTTTTAGAACGGTTCCCGCTGGTCTGTTTGTTTTTTGAACGAGTTTTTGATTTACTACCCCCTGTTCAAATGATATCTGTTGTCCTATTTGTTTGAACTGTCTACACAGAATAGGTAATTATAAGGTACTTACGTACTACAGAAGTTACAGTTTATTCTGGCGCTTCTGCTGCTTGAGATCTTTAGACTTAAATGCTCAAGCATTAGAGGTGCCGGGATAACCTAACCCGTAGGTACGAGTACCTATAACTGGTAATGTGTGGCACAGCTTTCAAAAAATAAACGTTTTTTTTTCTTTCTTTCAAGTGAGGCAGCGTGGCTAATTAAGTTGTAGACAATCTCTAAACTAAAATGACAGGTCTATTGGTATCCCGTTCATAATCCCCCTGGAGAAAAATATAGCACTAGATTTTTTAGAATAAAAGAAATTAGAGATTGTTTATATCAGAATTAACCAAAATGTCTCTAAATAAATAGTGAGTGAGTATGAAATATTCGGAAAAATATCCCAAGAATAAAAGACGTGCGTCGTAAAGCGGGTGAAAAACGAGTGGTCCGGACAAATCGGACAAGTCATCAATTGCGCGGTTATTGATATTGGCGTGTGCCCTGCGTACCGATGTGGTCACCCTTGCCTTGTATTTATTGAGATACAATTTTTGCTTTTCAGGGATCCGTAGCTTCTTATCACTGCCCACAATGTTAATAACTACAAAATTTTACTCGAAGTAATCACACTAATATTATAAAGGTGAAAGTTTGTGTGTATGCGTGTGTGTATGTTTGTTACTCTTTCACGCAAAAACTGCTGAACGGATTTGGCTGAAATTTAGAATAGGTAGTTTTCATCCCGTAAAATGATAGAGTTCCTACGGGATTTTTAAAAACTTGTATCCACGCGAACGAAGTCGCGGGCATCAGCTAGTGAAAGTATAATTTCTTCAAGTCTTAACAGTACTACAAAGTAAGTTAACTACAAAGATCGCAACGCTTGTAATAATTTGTTATATAGTACTAAGCGATCATCATCATCATCATGGTCAACCGATCGCCAGCCCACTTTAGTCCATAGTCTGCCATGCTGGCCCAGTGCAGATTGGAGATTTTATACACCTTTCATATATTATGGAGAACTCTGAGGCATGTAAGTTTCCTCACGATGTTTTCCTGTAGCGTTAAATCGAGTAATAATTAATTGCTTATAAAAATTAAATTAAAAATTTAAAAAACCCCCGACACATAAACCTCTAAAAAGTAAAAAAATAATAGGTAAATATGTATGGGCCCTTTAAGAATAGTATAAATAGTAAAGTTTTATCCAAGCACTCGTTGCGCCAGGGGACCGCTACCTATGATAAACTATGAAAGTCATCTGTTGTAGAAAGAATAGTCTTTAGCGGTCCCCCGACGCAACGAGCGCTTGGATAAAACTTTACTATTTATACTATTCTTAAAGGGCCCATACATATTTACCTATTATTTTTTTACTTTTTAGAGGTTTATGTGTCGGGGGTTTTTTAAATTTTTAATTTAATTTTTATTTCACGCTTTTTAAACTTTATTCATAAATTACCGTTTATTTGTGCCATTCTAAAACCCAATTTCTTTAATAATATAAATCCAATAAGGCAGCTAATATCTCTTCAAAAGTAACATCAATGTTATGTTAATTATACGTTCCATGAAATATTTTTGACCGAACATCACTAAATCAAGAATTATCTGAATGACTCACATAGTTTAACACGACCAAAACGAAATATCTGTTTCTAACATGTCGTTGCTTTAAAAATGTACCCATTTTACGTAGTCGTATAATAGCACAGATAATAGTTCGCTTTTCAAGATATACCTACGATTAAATTGAAATCGACTTTCACCCGATGAAATAAGGAATAAAGTGGCTTGTATTTCATTTTGTTTGTTATTGCATGTCAAATTTTTATTTGACATAACTTTCAAAAACCGGTCAAGTGCGAGTCTGCCTCACACATGAAGAGTTCCGTACAAGTTTTTTTTTTTTATGTAATGACAATTCAGTTGTCGGATTTTTCTTTTTACTTGGGCCACAGGAGTAGAGTCCTTGGGCTATAAGATATTGCTACCTGCCTTTCATGATTCTACGTAAACGGGAAGTACCCAATTTATAAGTTTTGATTCTCTTGAAAGATGACACACAGACAGACAACGAAGTGGTGAAGGAAAACACCGTCCGGAAACCTGCATGCTTGAGAGTTGGCCATAATGCTCCCTCAAAGGTGCGTGAGGTGTGCCAATACGTGCTTGGCCAGTGTGGTAGCTTCTCATTCTGAGAGGAGACTTGTGCTCTGTAGTGAGCCGGCGATGGGTTGATCCTGATGATGATGAATTTTAAACGTATTTTGTCAAAGTAAATAAGTTGAGTTCAAGCAGATAAAATAAAAAGAAGGTGCGCCTATGCATCATCCAAACCTGCGCGACAAAGCGACTACGATGCGGGAACCTCAGCCGCGCGGAGGGTCATCGTCTCCTACGATATTTAATGGTGCCATGCACACCTACGCGACTACAACAGTCGAGGCTACCTACAACATCTTTTTTTTTCTACAGATACCTACTGAACCCTAAAAATAGTTTGACTATGGTTTGGGTTTGGGTTGATTGTTCGTGGCCTTTGGTTGACTGTTGGATATTATAATTGAATTGATGTTTTCTCGTTTAACTGTGATTATAATATTTTATAAATTAGAAACTCCGCGCCTACGATCCAAAGTATCGGAGTTTTCCAAAACATTATTTTCAAATAAATAATTATGTATCTAGGCAACGTCCATCTTGACAACTTGACATTTGCCAATTGACATAATATTATGAACCTCTGTTACAATAGTGAAAGATCCCAGGACCACCAGCCGTCACGTATTTTCTGACGAACGAAATGTGGACGATTGAGTAGTGTTACTATGTACTAAGAACGCATGCCTACAGACCTGCTAGCTTACTTAGACGGCCAATTTTCAGGTATCAGGTAATCAAGGTACATAAAAACATTACTTACCTCACGTAAATTCTCCAATTTTTTTAATTTTTAGCAGATTTTTTTTAATATTAATAATTAATTGACATAAGTAAACTATAAGAGAGTGAGAGAGAAGTCAATATATTATCCTAATACATGTCTTACTCAGTCTCATGCGCGTAGATAATGATGCCCTCGCGCTCAAACCCACAGAGGCATTAAAATTGAATTTAGGGGATGATTGGCCCTCTGGATCGGTCTGTCTTCTTGTAAAAGGTTTTAAAATAGTTGTCTGGTGGACATATATAAAAATGAAGCATCAGAATTTACGTGCAGTTAAGTAATTACTTATTGTGGGAGCTTTAAAGCGTCTGCAAAGCAATACGGCCGACGCGGGAAGTGTCTGGGAGTATTGGCGACATATTTTTAAGGATATTGCCTAAAATATACGTAAAAATCAGTTTGGAGAATTTACGTGAGGTAAGTAATGTTTTTATGTACCTTGATTATCAGATACCTGAAAATTGGCCGTCTAAGCAAGCTAGCACGTAGGCTAGGCATGCTTTCTTAGTACTTACTAACACTACTCAATCGTACATATTTCCTGTGTCAGAAAATACGTAACCTCTGGTGGTCCTGGGATAAAAGTAATAAGAAAACCAGAAAAGAGCTGATAACTTCCAAACGGCTGAACCAATTTTTTTGGATTATAGCTAAGAACACTCTCGATCAAGCCACCTTTCAAACAAAAAAAACTAAATTAAAATCGGTTCATTCGTTTAGGCGCTACGAGGCCACAGACAGATACACAGATACACAGATACACAGATACACAGATACACAGATACACAGATACACAGATACACACGTCAAACTTATAACACCCCTCTTTTTGGGTCGGGGGTTAAAAATACACATAAGTAACTCTGAAAAATTTAAATTCGATCCGGATTGGGTTCGAACCCTGTCAAAAAATACAAGAATGCGTCGAAAATAAATTCCACTGAAGCCCCCATAAGAAACAAACATACAAAGCATCCTTTCAATCCAAGCTGAAATACACTCGAGGCTAAACAACACCTGCATTACCATAACAAGACGTGAAATTTGAATGTCCACAAATCGAATAACCGGGCCGCGGCCTGGAATTAAGTTATCCACTTTTTGCAAGAAAAGACGGGCCCGTTAACATATGAATATGACAAATTGTCCGACAGCGGTCCAACCGCGAAATGTCCTGCGTCCGACAGAATTTTACGGCACCCAGGGGATTTTGGGGAGGCAACTTGAAAAATTTTCATTCCGTACGACTAGCAGAGGAAGAGAAACGGTCTGGTCACTCCTCAAAACTGTAACAATTTCTCAGAAACAATAATAGGATAAAACTCGTGCCCCCACTTGACCAGTGGAAATGTGGAAAAGCTATTACGGGCGCTGTCAATGTTATTTATTTCGACGCCGCATGTTAAGAATTTTTATTTCGTCATGGGATTTCAAGTTTTATTGGGAAAGCATGACTTTTGAAATCATCCTTGAGTTTTTTATAAGAAAATTTATTGGTATTGTCGACTTTGTTGTATTATTTTCTTAATCAATAGTAATTTACTAAAATATTAGAAATTATGCGCCGCAAAATTTCTCAAGGGTAAAAAATAATTTTAGGGTAAAGATTTGAATCTTGAGATGGTAAACGGCAACCATGGGCCTCATAGGAAAGCTCAGCGTCACTCAGCGGGCGTTGAAGAGAGCTATGCTTGTGGTTTTTTTACGTGATCCAATAAGAAATGAGGAGATCCTTAAGAGAACCAACGTAAGCGAAATAGCTCAACGGGTTTCGAAGCTGAAGTGAAGTAGCAGGGCACATATTTCGAAAAACTGATAAAAGGTGATAGAATTGTGACCTCACGCCGGAAAACGCAGCATTGGAAGACCCCTTACTATGGGTCTATGGGTTGATAATGATGATGATGATGAAACGGTGAAGATTCAACGCTTATGCTGGCTACAGACTGTAGGTACAAGTTGAAACAAAGAAAGAGGTTTTAGGAAAATGAGCAATGCTGGATCCTGAGGTCTTCAAATAGTGAAAAACTCAGCCTACCTGATCACTGAAGCATATCGCGTAGTGTCGCATATAGCATTATAATGAAAGTAGTGATTTGTGAGTGTGTGGCGACAGTAATTCCCAAATGGAATCACGAAGAGTGCACGCCGTGGGCCGAATCGCAAATACGCATACGTTAGAGGTTTTATTCTAGCCGCAGATGCGTTGGGTCTGCTCTACGAGAAATTGTATCGTCTTTGAATGTGGTATGTTTCTGTTTGTGAAGTGAAAACGTCTTTAGATGCTTTGGTCGATTTTGAGATGGGCAAAAATTTTAAGGTTGACATTATCTAATGTATTTATTTATTTTATCAATATAACCCTTATATATGTATGTATATTTACATAGATTTTTAACACCCTTAAGTCTTGTCGACTTGTCTTTGCACAGCAAAAATTAATTAATTCATATAGGTACATGAAGTCGGTTAATTAGACTACGATTAGTAGTAGTAGTTTTACTCACGTACGTAGCTTACTATTAATTGTCAACAAAACTAATGTAAATGTACTTATAAGAGTATTTATATTAATTTTGTCGTAAGTTAATCATATAAGCTACTAGCTAAGATACAGGTAGTATCCGCAGCCTTACTGGTACCTAAGTACTTTGACGTAGATGAAAACTTAACTAATAACAAGTGTAAATTAAAAATTTTCAACACCCCCGACAAGTGAAGGTTACAGTAACTAGAAAAGAGCTGATAACTTTTAAACGGCTGAACCAATTTTTTTGGATTATAGCTAAGAACACTCTCGATCAAGCCATCTTTCAAACAAAAACAAGTAAATTAAAATTGGTTCATTCGTTTAGGCGCTACGATGCCACAGACAGATACACAGATACACAGATACACACATCAAACTTATAACAACCCTCTTTTTGGGTCGGGGGTTAAAAAAGCGTCGCTAATACATCAGTATTGTAGATTTAAGTGAGTGATATTCTATGGTTAGGCTATAATGAGACGTCCGAAATTCAAAGTACAATTGAGTCGGTATTGGACGAGTCGGTTGCGAATACAGTCGGCAATCGCCGCGCCCTCCAATATAAATGTAAATAGAGCCACTGAAATATGACAGTTAATTGCTTTATTGTACTTGCTACGCCTAGATAGGGTGACAATGAATTGCTTACATCTATATAATTATTTGTATTTCAGAAAAGTTATTGATATTCAAAAAGTCTGCATTTGAAAAATAAATAAGTTGATAATTAATTAGCCGCAGGTAGAACTTAACAGGAGGACTAGACAGGATTTCACAACAAGGTTGTTAAATCCTGTCAGAATACCTATATCAAGAAATGGACGTACATTAGCTGAGATGACGAAGATGACAAAAGGAATGAAATTTTGTCAAACTTAGTAGAAGTTGTAGTCTGACGCAATACTCCATAAGATAACACTATAAGCTTGTATAATTTGCTTTCCTGAAAATATGTCTTTGGATTCCAACTCTTAAACTGCCAAGATTAGGTATGTTCATTTGTTAGGAGTCATTATCATGTATCACTGCAGGAAATTTTGATTTTTTATTCATCACCATCATAATCAAACTCAAACTCAATCTCATTTATTCAAAGTAGGAAATATCGTAACATCTTTTAGTCACAATTGTTAGTTTTGTAAGATGATAATATAGTGGTGATAATTAATTACGTAAACTTAAAATTAAATCTACGAGGTTTCTAAACGCGCCCAAATCTGAGAAGAGCCCACAACAAACTTAGCCAGGTTTTTTTTATACATTCATTCATTTCCATTCATCTTAATACCTCTTCATTATATTTTAGTTTACACATTACAATTTGGAAATATGTAACTCTATTATGCAAGACTAACTACGATTTATTATCAAAAACATTTATAACTTTAATATCCGGACTTTCCCTAAATCTTGGTAACCTTAAAGTTGCCGATTGTCACTTTCCCGCCATATGCTAATTTTGACGAACACGTCGTAGATATAAACTGAGTTCTGTCGGCTGTAGTCGGCAAAGTTGTTTCTGCCCAAAGTTTTGTATGCTAATTTTATGTTTGCTGCATTTCACGAATACATTTGAATCTTTATGACATTAAAGTAATAAAAAAATAGGCATGATACCCATGCCTATTTTTTACCCGACTACGGCAAAGCCGAAAGGAAGGGTTATGATTTTAGCAGTCTATGTATGTATGTATGTATGTATGTATGTATGTATGTATGTATGTTTGTATCCAGATTCTGTGTGTTCCACCGTAGCGCCTAAACTACTGGGCCGATTTTGATGAATGAGGTGTCAATCGATTCGTTGTAAAGGCCCGGGTGACATAGGCTATATTTTATACGAAAAAAATCGGCCAGATGGATGTTACATCAAAAAAAGTGAGGGTCTTAAAAAAAAATTAATTGCTATTGTGTCGAGTGAGATGTCCAATGAAAGAGGAGAAAATTTTGAGTTCACAAATATAAATATAGTTATTATTAAAATATACCAAGCGACAGAAAACCATTTTTTATTATAATTATTATTTCTTATACAGCGCCACCTATTAGTCATTCACAAGACCTCGGTTGGTCGTCGCATCATAGACAACGGAAAAGTTTCAAATAAAAAAAAGTGAAAAAACTATAACCCGACTACGGAAAAATGAGACAACTTGAACCCGACTTGGTACAAGTAAAATAAACTAAAAAGAAAGAAACAAGATAGGTGCTTAGTGCTATCATCGTCTTCATCGTCTTGATTAAGATTCAATACAAATGCACCTATCTTGTTTCTTTCTTTTTAGTTTATTTTACTTGTACCAAGTCGGGTTCAAGTTGTCTCATTTTTCCGTAGTCGGGTTATAGTTTTTTCAACTTTTTTTTATTTATTCTATAAGTTTTGAAACTAAACAGTCTTGTCGTTGTTTTGCGCTGATTTGTCGTAGCGTTTTCGTAGTCAGGCCGTAGTCCAAACGTAGTCTTATCGTAGTTTTATTTAGTGTAGTTTTGTCGTCGTTTTGTGATATTCTTGTCGTAGTATTGTTGTAGTCTTATCGTTGTTTTGTTGTAATCTCGTCCGCCGACCGCTCCGACTTGAATTCGTCTCCTTAAAAATACTAAAACTTTTTTAAAGAATTGCCTATGTTGCAACTTCTTAGTTTTATTACTCTGGACGCAGCACATTAAATAAACTCCATCAAGAAGCACCTCATAAATATTCAGGAGTTACAAGAGACGCCTCATTTAGAACTGCCCCTCTTTTTTGCGTTATTGGCTTAATCCACCAGAGGATTGTTTGGATCAAATTGTTACAAGTAGATCGATAACGCTAATGGACCAGTTTTTATTAATTACACTGATGCTTGGGATAAAAAGTGTCGGATAAATGTTTAAGTGGCTAAGGGTATTATAGAAACTAAGTTTAATTTTGTGATAGTGCTTTATTTTATCCAAGTTTACCTAATAAAGCAAACTAATTTAGGAAAACCTAAGATAATAAATTAAAAAAAAAACAAACTTTACTTAGTATACTATGTAATTTTTATTTTACCTTAGTACAATAATATGTGCTTGTTGGTAGATATTAAACTAAATTGTTAAAAAGGCGGCTTAAAAAAAAGGGCACGCGCATTTTTCTTTTTCTAACGTAACAATATATTGTAATTCACGCCTATCCATCTGTACCCAGGTAACGTACCTATTCTCATACCGATACGCCATAGTACGCCAATCAGTACGTCGATCCGGGATAATGAATCCCGTAGGAATGATCCCGGGCGCAACAATCGTGACTCAACTCTCGATCAATTCCCAAATCGTACTCAAACTGTACGGTTTCATGTATTATATTTGGTCTAGACTAGACTTATAGGCAATTTGAAAACACTTTCTCTTCTGCCTAAAGCTACTTGATCAATTTTCTGGTAAAATATTCCTTCCTGTCTATCTATGACCACAAAAAGACTGCCACTGCAACTACATTTGGTATTATGCAGTATCCTTGATAAGCCTTGACCTGGTCTAGCAATTCCTCTACGGTATGCAGTTGGACCTCTTTTCGCTTTCTTAGTCTCTACATTCATCAGTTGACAGTTCCATCTCCAAACGTACAGTAATCGTTGTAGTCTTTGTTTAGCAACTTTTTGGTCTATATGCGTTTAGAATATCTTGCACATTGCATTTAAAATTATTACCATGATGACTTTTAAAAATCTATCCTAATCTATTTTAATTTATGTGATTTAACTTCAGCAAATAAAGTCAGATCAGTTTTTACCGCAGATCGACGCAATCGTTCGGAGCCGAGGCTTTTCCGGTAAAGTTCCTCGATAGCTCAACGGTTGAGGAGCGGACTGAATCCCGAAAGGTCGGCGGTTCAAACCCCACCCGTTGCACTATTGTCGTACCTACTCCTAGCACAAGCTTTGCTTAATTGGAGGGGAAAGGGGAGTATTAGTCATGGTTAGCATGGCTAATATTCTTAAAAAAAATGGTACAGACGCCAAAGCTTTGATCTTTTTAGTAACCAGACCTGATTTAATTAAAAATTATTCGGAATGTCCATTGTTATTAAATTGTTTTGCAACTATATTGTATGTACTATAGGTATACAAACAGACACAAAGCTAGGTTAAGCCAGTGTAAGCTCACTCTCACTATAAGTACCTACCTCCATTATGCACTCAAGTATATGAACGACCACGAGTTTGTGTCATCGTAAAAGTGAAAATGACGAAAATTCGACACTTGTGCCCAATTACAATAAACACGTCAATAATATCAGTTATAATAACTTACACAATCAGTACGCTTTGTTGTAGCAAATGATGATTTTGAGAGGGGCGTGGTACTTGCGAAGAATAAAATAATAATAATTTATGCTCACAGCGGGTGATTCTTTACAAATTGCGTAACATGTGGCCCGGGTGTAATCGATAGCTTTGTATTTTATATAATTTTTGCAACTATGTTTATTTTTTCTTTTATATCTGCTTTCTTTCTCTCATCTATGACCTAGTGACCATCTTTTATGTAGGTAGTATTAAAATATATATATATGGCTCTACTAATTGTGTGTTTTGGCACAAGGCTGATTAGATTATTGAGTTTATGACGAGATTAGGATCTGAGCTGAAAAAAGGTTATTAAAAATTGATCCAAATTTAAGTTGCTAGACAACCTCCTAAATCAGCGATTGATATTTTCAGATATTTGGCAGGGTGTTTTCTTTTAAAAAAGATGATTATATTTCCCTAGTATAAAAAATGCAAACCTCATAATACGTCAGAGAAAAAACGTTAACATCATCCTATTATATTAGCCAGTGAATTTTAAAACATCAAGCCATAAGTAGCTAATGCAAGTGTATAATGGAATTTGTCAAGAATCGAAGGGGTGTGTCGTTGCATCATCCCCTAATTTGGTTTTTATTTTATTTCAACCCCATATAGGGGGCAGTGGAATTAGTCTTACCATATGCGAGCCTACTTGTGTTACACTTGGGCCGAGAATGTTCATTTTTGGGGCATGCGTTTCAACCGAACGACCACATGGAAATTAGAATTATTTTTTGTCTTCTTCTTCCGATATCCCTGTAACTCTGGTAGATAAAACAATACAATTTCAAACGTTTTTTTCTAATGCTGGTCTGAAAATTGTTATTATGAAGTTTTTGTGCTTCAGCCTTAAAAAACCTAATGGTGATACCTAAGTTCCTACAAGATTGGCTAAGATCTGTTTATCGTACGTAGGTACCTACCTAAATTTTGGCACACAGACTATATTTCAAGCTAAAACGAGACATAAATCTGTCTCATTTTAACTTCAATAAAGTCTGAAAATCTGTTCAAAGTCAAAGAATGCTCTATGTAAATCACCACACAACAATACACTAACTTCTTCTTTTGTTATTCACATCTCATTACATACTTATTAACATATTTTATAGAATAGGTAAGCCCTCCCAAATCAACACATGAAAAACTTCACAAATACTACATCAAAATAAATTGTAGTAAAAAATATTATAATATGTACTATTAAAGGCTTGTTTTGAGATCAAAGGTAGTCTCCCGGGCAAAATGCACATGATAGATATAAGGGTGTACCTACATGACGTAATCCGAGTAGTCGACATGTGCGTGTGGCTTTAAATTCTGATCTAATAGCGATTACCAGCACGAACCATAGTGCGCTGTTAAAACGTAGGACGCGGATCAGCTTCATATTTTTTTTGCAAATCAACCTCCCTGGTGAAGTGATGAGTGCTGTGGATATATCATGTAGGAGGTCCTAGATTTGGTTCCCACGTGGATCGATTTGGAAATAAATAATTTCTAAATGGGCTCAGTTTGATGAGGCAGAGCTTTCGGCCGTGGCTAGCTTAGTTACCACCCTATTGGCTAAGCCGTGTCACCAATCGATTTAGTGTTCCTATATGATGCGGTGTGTTAACTGAGGGATATGAGTTTAATAAAGGTACAACTCTGAAACAGTCCCGCATAGCCCGCTTCCATCTAATAATCTACCTACACCTAGTGGTGACAAGGTGATATCACATAATATTTTTGGTACCAAAAACAAATAACAATAAATTGTTGATGACGAAAATGTAAGCATAAAAGTAGCTTAATCCAAGCTTAGTTATAACAACATTCTTACTGATTCGTCTAGTTCTGCACGGGGGCGTCTAACTTGCTAAAAATTCGAAAAGGTGTAGGTTTGTTAGTTTTTCATTCACTCGTGGCATAAAAAAGCAATGGATCAATGATTATTGTATGGATATTGGATACTGTTTTTACCTACTCTTTATCTCGGAATATCAAGAAGTTCTCATGGATTTAAAAAATATCTCAATCCATGCGGTCGAAGTCGTGGGCATCAGCTGGTTAGAGTTGAAATTAAACTACGTACAATTAATGTGTTATCATATTACCACTTATCTTTAACAATGTACTGCATAAAATTTTCAATTATTTTGAGAAACTCAGTGAATTTTCGAAATTACCATAAGAAAATAGGTACACAGACTATAAACACTGATTGTGACTTCATTTCATTGGCTTCATATTAGAAAATAAATGTTATAAAAAAAGAAAAATTTAATCTGTCGAACTTATTATCGCTACAAGCGCATAGATTATGCAAGCGGCATCTTATCTCAACCATTATTTACTCTCAGAATATCATTACAACTTTTTAAAGGCACACACGACACACTGGATCACCATTAAAGTCGCGAGACGTGTTTAATCTATAATGCGCCTTATCGCAATATTTTCCATTTCCGGGGTAAAACCGGGAGCGTCGGCGGGACATCGCCAGGGGAAATAAGGAAGGCTGAGTTTCACTTTGTTGTTTTTTTTCCCTGCGCCGGGGAAATTTTTCCGTACTTTCTCTTCGTTTACACTTACACCAGTTACCGGTGTTAGGCGCTCGATTGTTACCTGCATTCCGTTCTCCTGAATTAAATATCGCGCCGGGTAAAGGGTGAAACGTCTGGATTTGCATTTCGTTTGCAACAATGAAGCGGCGTTGGACTCGGATCTTTATGTTTAAGTTGGATTAAAAAAAAAAGAAAAGCCTTCGTTGCATTGTTCTGCATGTTATGTACAAATTGTATGGCTAATATTTAACAATGTTCAGTCGATATTTGTATTATTTTTCCGTTCAGATTTCCACTGCAACATGACTGCAACCTCTAATAATTATTATGAAATCGTGATATTTTTTATGTAAGACTGGTTAGCGCTTGGCTTCCATACTTATAATAATTATAATCACAAATGTACATTTGTTTGTTGGTTTGTTCTTCAATCACACCGCAACGGAGCAACAGGTATGTGATTTTTCGCATGGATAGAAATATCTAAAGACCTGGGGAGTGGCATAGGTTAGGTACTTTTTACCCCGAAAAATCAGACAGGCAATGCGATTCACTTGGTATGAAACCACACCACTACCAAAAATGAATTTCACTAAAAAAAATACACTAAACGCTAAACAACTCAATATTTCAGATCATCTTCTGCACTCATAAAAAATCTAATATAAAAAATAATATTTTATAACATTTTCCTAACACCCAGGTATCGGTGTCGGTAATTAGTTAATGTTCTCGCTCATCTCCGATAATTTATTGAGACGGAGCACCTTCCCTCCCCCCCCCTCTTTCCCTCTCCCCTCCACTCCGAGATCAACTCTCGGGAATTGGCGAAAAACTCAAACAAAATATTAATGCCGCGCTATGGTAAAATGGTAAGTATTGAACAAAGTACTGTAGCGTTGAATAGTTTTGATACTTTTGCAATTTTTCAAATTTTTTATGCCTTAATAAAAAATCTAAATGTTTTATGAATTCATAGAATGGTTGTAGGACACAAAAGCCCTAAAGTATATTATGTTACCTATCTGAAACAAAGGTTTAATAAGACGTTTTATTTAATATGGACGAACAAACGCGATTTGATAACTCTATACACCATTGGCTGATACTTAGGTATTGTACACAAAATATGTGCAGTAACATGTCAGTTTTTTATGAAAACTTCAGTATGATTATTGTTTTTGTGATAGTAGCGGATTTTTCTTTTTATCTAATTTGTACCAAATAATGTTCCTAATTATGTATTATTTAGTAAAAATTAAAACGATAGTTTTCCGCTTGAAAATTGTTCGAGTAAAAAGAAATCAACATATACCACTTACATTGGAATTATTTAGTAAAAAGCTTAAAAAATACATACGTCTGAAGTAGAGAATATACCTACGTATTATATCTCAAGATTACTCAGGCGTGCTAAATATTTCGCACTCAATAGTCTCAGTGGCGGATTAATCAGAAATTGTTCCGTTGCGAGTCTGCGGTGAAAAATTGTCGCCATCAATGAACCGACGAACATAACTCGATGATGCATCGCCTAATATTGCGCTACGTTTTATTTAAACAAGTAACTTAAATTAACGTAAGACTATTTATTATAGAAGCAGGCGTTATTTTGCGGAAGTCCATGATATACAAGGATGATATAAAAGCTTATTTGCTATAATCCACCAAACCAACGAAATCTGTATGGTACGCAGCACCACACAAATTCCAACACCACTCGACGCGCGTTTCGCCCCCACACCGGAGCATCCTCAGGAGATGTAGACCTCGCAATGTCTAATTGCAAAGCAATACAGATTTCGTTGGTTTGGCGGATTATAGCAAATTAAGCTTTTATATCATCCTTGTATAACGTAAGACTGTTTTAGAGAACTCCAATTTTCTTACATATGAGTGTTCGAATTCTAGGCTTAGGACATCTACCGTGAAACATTTTATTAGGTCGCGATTACTCCTGTAAGTTTTAGTTTAAGTCCAACCTTAAGTCGTGTCTAGAAATTATCCATCCATCCTGGTGAGACACAAACTTCTTATTAAGCCCATGTTCCAACGATGAAGCCTAGCAGACCAGATAAGCACCACGCCCAGATGGTGGTGGATGGTGTATGGGATTTTTACACAACTGCCCACAAAGCAGTGTAATGTTTTCAGGATATATAAGTATGTACCTATGTGAGTTTATTTATTCCATCATAACTTCTAAATGACTGAACAGATTTGAATGTATGGGGTATCGTAAGAATTCTTACATCATGCCGAATGACACTGGCTATCTATACCTACGAGTAGGTACCTATTGTTCTTAAAAAGGCAATTATTTAATGTACAGAAAAGCGACTAGAACTACTTACCTATATTCTTGGACACCATGTTGACCTTAAAAAGGTCATGATTGATATTATAAACCTATTATGACAATATTCATATTATACTTATTACTTTCAGGGTTTATAAAACCCATGAATAAATAAAACAGAGACCATAAAATTCCCATACTTTCAATCTCACACCGGCAGTACGTCCATACTTTTTCTCATAATAAGTTCACCTCTCAGTTCGCGGCGTGATTGGCTCAATCCCCGAGGGGACCCAACTTCGTCAGCAAATGAGGAGTGAGCTAACACGATAATAATTTATAAGACATTATTTATTATCAACGCGCTTATATCCGATGTGAGATGATTTTTGTAGCGCGTGGAAGTAGGAAAATGAAAGCGTTTACAAAGTATGTATAATATTTTCTATACAGTATTTACGAGAAGGTACTTCGTAGAAGCCACTACGATTTTGTTTCGGTACACCTTATTTTCACAATACGGACGTAAGCCATGGTAAGCCATAAAATTAGTGTAAGACGTTTTTAATATAACAACGTCTATTTTTATTTATTTTACGCTTTCAAAATGAAAAAAATATATGATGAGTAGGTTTTATTTTTCTTTTGATTTTTTTTATTTCACACTTTTTAGTGGCCCCACTGTACTATAATATGCAATGCCCAATTAAACCCCTACTGTTTACTAAGCAAGCTATTACACTGATCGCGAGCAATTTGCTCTTATCCATTGAGGAGTTCTGTTCTCCATCTCCGAAGATATTCATCAGATCTTCACCAAATTTATATGGGACCACCTGCACAGTATACCCTTTCAAACAAAAAAAAAAATCCAAATCGGTCCAGGGGTCTTTGAGTGATCGGGGAACATACATAAAAAAAAAAGATTCCGACGAATTGAGAACCTCCTCCTTTTTTGGAAATCGGTTAAAAATACAATTGTTTAAAGTACTTATGAGACGTATTATACGTATGATGACGTATTAGACGTGGTATATTGTAGTATTTTTCAAAAATGGTAACTTAATTATTTTGTTTAAACCTCTTTAGCTAAAATAAAAACTTTATTTATTGCTTGCAATTAAGTAGAGCTTTGTCAATTTGTAAAACAATTATGACACTAATATTCTGTAACTCACCATGTACCTACGTATTTACAGTGTGGTTCTTCGTGAATTTTTACAAAGAAACGAACATTTTCAATTACCAGAATGTAACTTGCAAGTAAATGTAAAAAGAACATTAGGTATATTATTTTAAAAGATATGTATAGTTTAGTACCTAGCTCCAATCCATCTCATTTCATTACAAATGCATCATCTATAATTTGTAGACTGGAGTCAAAATTTTAATTTTTGGTAGCCTCGTTTTGCTAATTATAATTTTAAATTACTTTTTTTTGTTTTTGAATTGTTTGAATTGAAAAAAATTGGATTGTAATTATGCTTAGGTTTTAACAGTCCAATATTGTAGTTTAATATATTGTTATAATAGCAGTTTATGTGTTTCTAGAGAACAGAATCACTAACTAAAATGTTCGGATTAAGTTTAGCCCGATTTTCGTTCACAACCGCGAAAAACCCTCGCACGCCAGATATAAATAAGCGCGCCGGATGAAGAAGATACATAGCGTGGCGAGGGAATACAATTCAGGATAGCAAAGGTCGTTTCCGTTACTACAAATGTAAGTAAATTTGAATAAAACATGCCAGAACCGCGTGGGGGTTTATCCGTGCACCACTTTGTTTTTTTTTTTTGTAAAATCGCGTTCGATAGTTTCATATATTACCTACCATGTATTTGTATTGAATATCTTGTATTTTTAATACATTCTGCTAAAGTTATGCATACTTTCTATCAACTAATATAATAATAATGTGCCGCTCCTATAATAATATAACAGATTTAGACATAGATATTTTTGATCATAGATTTAATAACTTTGTTAGAAAAGTAGTTAAGATAATTAAGTAAAATAATAGAATATTGGTGCTCACATTGTTATTTTATCGAATTCTTAGGTTATTATTTAGATCGAGTATCAAGTGTTTATATTAAATTTACTTTATTAATATTAAGTAATAACTAAGCGTGCCTTAAAAACCATGGTCATGTTGTGCGACCATATAGGATTGCAATAAGGTCAAAATGTAGCAATTTAAGAATTAGGTTAAAGTTATTATTGTAATCTGTTTTGGTCGTCAATAAATAAATAAATAAATAAATAAACTAATACTTACCTGAATAATCAAGCGAACGGCGTGGAAAAGATTCAGAATGGAATAAAATATTTTATATGCGACTGTTTTTGAGTTGTATTTAAATTAGCTAACTAATTAGCTATAAGATAGGTGATCAAGGACTCGGGTTTTGGTTAAGAAATTGAATCTTTTGAGACGAATTTTACCAGGTTAATTATTTAGGTATATGGAGAATTAAATAGTTAACAGCTGTTTAGATAATCATCTAGTGTGTAAGCATAATAATTTAGGCAAGGTAAATAGTTAGGCAAGGTAATACAAAATAACAAACAATAGGACAACGAAAGAAGGATATTTTTTATAGTAGCTATATGTTTTAATTAAGGCTTAACGTTATAACTTTGTGTGCTGTCCATTAAACGAGCTCATTATACTCGCCCTTGAAGGGAAACTTTGTCAATCCGGCGGGACGCCCTAAAGGGTGAAAATGTCATATGTTTATGGGATTTTCGTGTTATGTTAATGCGAGCGTACCAGCGGTCTGTGTGCTAATAGGGTTTATAATTTAGTGGTTATAACTTTAACATGCATATATGGAAAACTTTATTATTAAAAAATAATTAAATTTTGGTGTCGTATAGTCACACTCTACAGTTTTGTTCTCTGTGAACATAGGCTATTACAGTCTATAAATTCCCACAGAATTGGCTCTAGACCGCACCAAATCATTTAAATCTTTGGTTAAATCATCTTCAGTAGGTATATCATACGTATATTTTATTAGGGCCAATTTTTTAATCCTAAATAAAGTTTATCTAGGGAATGAGTCTTTGACAATTAATTCATGAGTTAAAATTTATCCAGCGATCGAAAAATCAGCTTTCATTACACTAAATTTAAATATTTAAAACAATGCACGAAACGAACTCCTTCACTGACCAATACATCGGAGTAACTCAATTTCAATCTCCAATCACAATCCACCGTAATAGACAGCAAACTGAATTAGAGTGGCGCGCGGTCACCCTAGAGCTAAACTAAGCTAAACGCTCACCCGATGAGGCATAATTTGCGACCAATTAGAATAATGGTCCGCCTGTGATGTATGCACGACGTGTACGGGAACAGGCAACTGTGGAGACGTCATTGAAAATTAAAAAAATTAAAAAAAGTATCTACAGTACTCGGCATAGAATATTGCACATCGAACTTTAGAAAGAGAAAACGGTTTCATAGAGCATTGTCTCTGTCGTTGAGACCGACCAAAGGTCACATGAGTGAAAGAGATGACGCTCTACGAAGTAGAAATCTCTTTCTAAAGTTCGATGTGCAATATTTAATGGCGGCAGCTGTAGTGTACATATTTTAGTAGATATAATTAATTATGGAAATTCACTCATAGAAGGAAGTAATTAAACGTTCTTGTAGTCAGGAGCAGTATTTTTTTTAATGAAACTTGTAATTATTTAATTGAAGTCAGTTTTATTCTTTTCATCTCTTTCACAGTTACAGAAATACGATAAAAACTAGCGCTACGCCCTCGTAGCTTAGCTACGCATAGCGTAATTTTTACCATCATCGTGTGACGCTATGATTTTCATGTTGTAACAAAGCTTGCTAATTTCATCCTGGAGAGGGACAATCATACTATATGCTACTTTTTTATCCCAAAAAATTCAAGAAGTTTCACGGGATTTGAAAATACATATTACCATGGACGAAAACTATCTTATACATCTTACGGACTTGTTATATAGCAACTTGTAAGTTAAGTTTTATCAAGTCCTCTCTATAGTTCGCCCAATTCGTTAATAAATGTTTGGGGATGCGTTTGTCCGGTGGCAGAACGTCAATGTCGCGATTGTAGTCGATGTCTATTTATGCAGAGTGCGGTGAATTTTGTATCGGAATGTCTGGCGTCCGCTTCAATTATTGAAAATAGTTCTTAGCCAAAAACATTGCTTTTACGCACAAAATAGAACTGGCTATTTCGGAATATTTACTTTCGGCCTCCTGAATTAGCTTTTACTCCAAACATCTGAGTTATGGTACAATGCTGGGTCTACTAATAGCTTCATCAATATTTGTGGTCTGTGGATTGATTTTGTTCTTTTGCCTTTTCCGAGTTATCACATTTTATCTAAGACTAGCTGATGTTTACTAGTTCAAACACCTAAATTAAGATTTTCGAAATTCCACTGGGACACCTGGGATTTTCCGGGATAAAAAGTAGCTTATGTCATTCTTCACGTCTTCAACTACATGTCCATCCAGAAATCAGCGATTTGCAGTTGCCCTGCTACGGCGGGATTGAAGGACAAACCAAGAAACAATGACACTTTCGCATTTATAATATGGATAGTGATGATATTTATTCATAATTAGATGATCCTTCATCCAAATGGATTTAGGTTTTAAAAGACTGCGAAAAGTTAGCAGACAAACAGACACATTTATGCATTAATATTAGTAGTTCTGATATTATTGATTAAAATCATTATCAATGAAAAATTTTAGTCTTCAAGTTTAAACAGATTTCTCTATTTATCTTTCAAGATTTTCCAACCCCAAGTTGTAAAGGATCTTCTGGAGAATTTCTCATAGTATCTTTTCTATCAGGAAGTAAGTAAAAATGGGTAGGTCTATTACTATCTTTGACGTCAAATGTATTTGCATATGCATTATGGTACACGAAACTGCATCAATAATAAATTGAATGGGACAATAATAGATATGAATTGCGTGTTAATCTACTCAGACGTGTCCAACTGTCCCTCTGGGAAATTAGGTAAGGTATTGTCGCAACATCAATCGCCCATTGTATTATAAACTGTTTACTTGGATTGCAATATTGCATCTATTCAAGAGGTTAATTTTATCGGAGGATCAAGAAAATGGTCAACCAAGCAACGGCGAGTATTTCGATTTATCGACGACATAGTCATGACTCATGAGACTGATGCTTAAAACCTTAGCAGAGTTACAATAGAATTTTCTATTATATAGTTTCATCAATATTTGTGGTTAGTGGAATGATTTTAGTCTTGGCCGTTTTTAACCCCCCACCCAAAAAGAGGGGTGTTATTAGTTTGACGTGTGTATCTTTGTATCTGTGTATCTGTCTGTGGCATCGTAGCTCCTAAACTAATGAATCGATTTAAATTTAGTTTTTTTTTGTCTGAAAGGTGGCTTGATCGAAAGTGTTCTTAGCTATAATCCAAGAAAATCGGCTTAGCCGTTTGAAAGTTATCAGCTTTTTTCTAGTTACTGTAACCTTTACTTGTCGGGGTTGTTATAAATTTTTAATTTACACTTGTAAAGAAAAGTATAGAGAGAGATTTGATTAAAATGTCATTTGGTTTTTAGTAGTCGAGGGAAAATCGCAGGTTTTACAAATCCTTTCGAATAAGTAGGTACCCATCTACGCAAGAAAGGTAATCCGTTGTAAAAGTTCGGACAGCGGTCGTAAATCGGCCAGTTTAAACGTTTTTGGTTAAGCAAATGTACGCATAAATTAACTGGATTGACAAGGGTGAGATACCTCTTTTTCACAAACAACCTTTGTGTTTTGCGGTACCTACGAGTACGGTACAGATATCTTGTTTTTTAGCTTTGGGAAGCTATAAAGTTCAAAAAAAATCAGTTTAATTTTCTTCTCACTAAGGCCAAAGCAATTTCTGTTTTATATTCGTAGGTAGGTATAAAAAGACCCTGGCCCTAAGCTTTGCGCGTTTACCTAAGTAAAATTTTCATAAAACTTGTAATAAGTATTCTCTGGAAATATTTGTAATTATTATTACTAGTTATGTTTACTGTTTATGTAGCTTTGGTATTGGCTGCAATTAACATGATACGTTTAATTACCCACGCATAAATTTGTATGCAGTATTGAGTGTTTTCGTACGTAGCATGGATCTACGAAATAATTTTTAATGTACCTACTAATTTTTTCATCTTTTTTGGACTCATTGACATGATGTCATTTAGACAATACTACGTAGTCACTGGTGAAGTCATCAGTACAATCCACCAATACTAGTTTATTTTTCGGAAACGTGACACTTTGGAAGATTTTGTCTCATACAATACTTTCTTGTTGAATAATGTTTTGTATTTAATATTACATTGTCATCCGGTTTCTATCTATGCTCAAGGCTCTATCTAACTCATCGGAAAGTGAAATCAAATGCAAAATTTGTACTGAAAAGACAACAAAAAGAGACAAAAAAGCAATAAATATTGCATTTTCCGCAGTTCCATTCTATGTTTAAAATTTCAAGGCTCATCGGGAAGTTAGTTTAAAATCGATTGCGAACTTTTTTGACAAGCCAATCGACACGAAAAAATACAAACAGACAGATAAGAAATCAAGTTAATATTGTATTGTCATTCATTTCCAACCGATGTTTAAAATTTCAAGCTTACAGCTCTCGGAAAGTTAGTTTAAAATCGATTATAAGATTTGTCCCGGACAGACTTAACTAAAAAGTGTTATGAAATCTAAGTTATGCAACGTGTTAATTTTTATTAGGTAGCCCCCGACCCAAAAAGGGGGTGTTATAAGTTTGACGTGTGTATATCTGTGTATCTGTCTATAGCATCGTAGCTCCTAAACTAATGAACCGATTTTAATTTAGTTTTTTTGTTTGAAAGGTGGCTTGATCGAGAGTGTTCTTAGCTATAATCCAAGAAAATCGGTTCAGCCGTTTGAAAGTTATCAGCTCTTTTCTAGTTACTGTAACCTTCACTTGTCGGGGGTGTTATAAATTATTAATTTACACTTGTATGATTTTCGTAGCTCTGTGTCCTCACTGATCATAAATATCTCCGACAAATTCCCGCCATTCGCAACAATGTACATTGTGCCCATTTGTCGAAGCGCGCGGCAAATAATAACCAGATGAGCGTAACTTATCGAGCTTATTTATAGCCTCATTAAATCGTAATTATGCTTATTTTAGGTATTTCAGAATTCACGTGGTTATTTATTTCCCACCGTACTTGTGCAGTATCGTTTTTCTCTGATAAATAAATATGGTGCGGCACTATAATTGGCAAAGATAGTACTTAAACGTTGCACCCGACTATAATATTATCAAGCAACATAAAATTGTCGACACAAATAAAATAAATATGTACTTTTTAAACTTATACATCGTTAAGTGATGAAAAAAATTGGTAATCCTTCTTTACTCCTACTATACTTACAAATTATTAAACGGCAAAATAACAACAGAACACTAAAAATACATGAAAATAACACAAGTAGGATGGAAAATAATGAACGCAAAAGGGCCCCGTTTGCCCCAAAATTACCACTTAACGAGCCGAGTTCAGATGCTTTGTATCATTATAAGCGAATATTAAACGTAATATTTCCCATAGGAATGGTAAAACTATGCATGGTATGGGTAAATGCGAAATTTTGCCAATAATTACGATCCCGGACCCCGCTTGATTTGCCAATAAATGTGGAAAATTGAAATGTTTCACGGTTCATTAAAAAGGTCCCGTAACTAATTTTAGTTGGTCGCCAAATTTTGGGAAACATAAAACTGATAGGTAATTGTTTTATAATCACTGACCTCGAGGTACTAAATATTCTACGCTGGAATTGCGACTCTCGACCTGTTTTTGTATAATGCTCATTTCAGTGTATTTCAGTGCCGTATACACATACTGATAGACAAAATATTCAACAGTGACATTAGTGACAATTTAAGTACACGTTTGACAACAATACTGTAATGAAATCCATAGGTAAAAGAATCATAGTTTGCTTCACTCAGATTTTCCAAGTTAGAAATGCTCAAACGCTTAAATATAAGAAAGTTAATCTATCCAGAGACAATTGGGAAATTTTGAACGGAATGCCTTAAGGGACCCACCGGACGGTCTGAGGCTTTCGCAATATTGGACATCTAGACTAGATTAATTCGTTTTGCTATGCGCTATCCGAATGTCTGGAAGGCAGTTTAATATTAGGAAGTTACAAAACTATAATCATATACCTACCTAATATTTTATTATAACTAAGGGGGGATCGCACGACTACCTATAATTTATAATTGAAACGGCTAATAAAACTTGGTTACATGATTATTTACATATTTATTGCCTTTAGATTACTAAGAATATCAATATGTAATAGGATGGCGAGGATGGCTTGAAAGTTGTCAGCGGAGGAATTCACAAAAAAAAACAGAACAATACATAAATATAATGTACCCAGTGTGTACACTGTACAGTAATAATTTTATGTGTATGTATAACATAATGAAAAAATCTTAAGCAAGCGACAAAATATCCAAACCAAAAATTATGCATGAGGCAATGTTATTCAATGAGGTGAACAAAATTTCTGAACACCCTACGTCTTTTTCGTGAATTTTTTAAGGCATCTGATATCTCGCCAAGCTAAGACTAAGATTATAGAGTACAGGAGCGGGCGATTACTTTTGTATGATCATGTTAGATGTTTCAGAAAAACCTGAATACTTTATAACATTTCCAGGGTTGATTCATGTAATGTTTTGCTTGAACGATTTCAATTTCAATACAATTTCAAACATCGATTTCAAACAAGAGATAATTATTGTCTTTGCCATTACGTATTTCATTCCAATTTCAAGGGAAATTTCTATTGAAATGTACAAAAAGGGTAAAAAACTTTGCTAGCGCAGGTCAAATTTCAGCGGTTTAAACAACTGTGCATACTGCATCCATTGATGTAGAAAAAATTTACCCCTTGTAAATCCGTCAGTTGAACTTTTTTTTATATGTATTGTGTTCAGCTTGGAAACTATGGGCCTATTTCACAACCTACTCTCTCCTCTTTATCAATCAACCGAATTTCGATGTTTTGACAGTTTTCTTTTGGGAAACTGTCAAAATTTCTTTATCCGTTGGATAAAGTTTATCTCGTGGTTGTGAAACTGGCCCTTAATCATTTAACAAACGGTCGTGGATAGTAAATCATGAAATCAGTAATTGATTCTATTAAGTATATTCATGTATTTAGTATTTCATTTATTGCAAGATTGTAAGTAAAAAAGATGTTACATAAATTTTAAGTAGGTACGTATCACAATCTGCCATGACATGGCGTGCAAAATTTACTATCTTTACATACATTTTCAATAAGTACATAAAATATCATTCTTAATTAATAGAAAATTAAACATTAATAGGTAGGTACTCCTGGAGTCACAATTATAAAATAAATATATGTCACAATGTTACAAGTCAAAAAAAATAAATAAGTATAGAAATATAAATGTATTTCTTCAGTATTCATGGTATTTTCTTCTTCAACTTTCATACGCTACTCCTTATCTCTGTTCTCACCGCTAACTTCGAAACTTCAGCCTGAAATTCATTACGGCGCGCCGTAAAAAACACCGCCCTCATTGTTTAAACACAAAATCAAAATAAAGTTGCTCCTGTAATGGGCTATGCATTTTGAGGAGACGTATACCTACTGGCGAAACACTTTGTTTACTTTTTTAACTTTTTTAATCTGCACGGTAGATTTTGTTGTGCGGATGTTTTTATGTTATTTTTAACCCCCGACCCAAAAAGAGGGGTGTTATAAGTTTGACGTGTGTATCTGTGTGTCTGTGTATCTGTCTGTGGCATCGTAGCGCCTAAACAAATGAACCGATTTTAATTTAGTTTTTTTTTGTTTGAAAGGTGGCATAGCCGATCGAGAGTGTTCTTAGCTATAATCCAAAAAAATCGGTTCAGCCGTTTAAAAGTTATCAGCTCTTTTTTAGTAACTGTAACGTTCACTTGTCGGGGGTGTTATTTTTTTATTTACACTTGTATTTTATTCAATTCGTTGCATACACTTACAAGTAAGTAAATGATACAAGATACAAAAAAAAAGAATTACTTATATAGATTACAAAGGTTGTAATGTACCTACTTATTAAGTATTTTGCATTTAAGCTAGACTAGGCGAGGTGGTGACCGGAGATTCTTGTAGACAATAATTTTTAAGATAGAATAATTAATATTAAAATCATATAACTTTTTTTAACTAGTTTATTTCTCTAACTAGCTTATGCCCGTGACTTCGTTCGCGTGGACAACTTTTCAACCTATATTCAACTATTTCATCACCTTAGGGGTTGAATTTTCAAAAATCCTTTCTATATGTCTACGTTATATCTGCATTCTGCATGCTAGATTTCAACCCGATAGTCCAATATAATTTGAGCTGTGTGTTGGTAGATCAGTCAGCTTTTTCTTTTATATATTTAGATAATGACTTATTAACCTATACTCTAACTCATAACATAGAACGACAAGAAACTTTTCGCCCTTTATTAGCGAAGCCAACAACTATAACTAATCTAATTCCTCGTCGGATGATATCCTGGGGGAAGGAAGGAGCATCAAAGTTGTCGCTAACACAGTTAGAGACGAATTAGTTTGGCCAGCCCCACTTTACCTGACCGTTTGAGAATTGCGATTTATTTTGCAATGTGGGGTTGGATTGAAGATTTCCACTAAAGTTCGACGATTAATTAAAATTAAAGTGGAAAAATTTATTTAAATAAGACTTCTTTTCAAAAGCAATTTATGAACATTTGAAAATTTTAAACAAAATCAGATCTATGAATATATTAAATGCGATTTTTAGAATCCAAAATAGGGGTGAATTAGAAACGAATATGAAAATTTATCGTTAAAATTTTAACGTTTAAACTATCGTGAGTGATTTCCATTATAAGTATAGATTATAACAGCTATACTCACGTATTTAGTCGACTTAAACCCGTTTCAAACCCGTAGTTTCCAACCCATCCAGGGTCCTTTTTCAAAGGGATTCAGCTCGCTGTGCAGACTCAAAATATTGACACAAAATTTTGTATGCAAGATTGAATTAACCATAAGACAAAGTGTATACCGGTGTGTGTATATACATGCGAAGTTGGATTATAAAAGCACAAAATATTGAGACTACCTAATTCTATTGTACCTACATAATTTCTAAAAAAAACTAAAATTTTACCAGACCTAAAAACTTTATAGTAAAAGCTTATTTGAATAACAAATCATTCTAATTATATTGTTACTCCTTTCATAATGCTCCTTGAAAAAAAGCATAGCACATGATAATATTTTATACCTGTTAATATAGTTTAGTTTATCTGTGACTACATGCAACATGGATAGTAATCAGTTGCGACTTATTTTTAACCGACTTCAAATAAGGAGGATGTTCTCAATTGGTCGGAATCTTTTTTTATTACCCTAATCATTACAAGAGGAACAACATTAAAGACATTATATTTGTACAGCAACGTATAGTAGCAAAGTATCTTGGGAGATGGCGCACTCTGTACTCGGTAGCCAGTAACTACATGCTTGTTAACTCGTCTCATATATAATGCAGCTATGTCAAATGTACCTCACATGGACTTATACAGGGTGCACTTAAACTCTACCCGTTTAACTTATTTTCTTAGTTGAAACTCGAGTTTAACCTTCAGTGCAGCAACTTGTAGTCTTTGTTTTTTGAGACAAGTGTCTAAAGCTGAGTAGTTTGAAACAAATTCGAAAATTTAAATTGAGATTTAACTAGTTTAAGAGCAGTTTGTGATTAAATTAGTTTAATATCTACTTAAATTTTTGAATACTTTCAAACAATTAAGCGTTAGGTGTTATCTTTAACACCAAAGTGGTTTTTGTAGTATTTTAGTCCTTTTTTAATTGATTTTGGTTACTTACATAAACGTAATGTGATTGACTTAATTGATATAACTTACATCCAATTCGGATAGATCTTAAACTCAAAACTTTGAATTTTATATTTGAGTAGGTACCTATTTTTTCTTATATCTTGTGCTTTCTTAAGATTTACTTACAATATTGATTATCTTTAGGTAAGACTGAACCAGAAAGTGCATCTTAATCTTATAATCGCTTTCTTGGCTGTACTTAATATTTTTTTATCTCTTTTTGATAGCAATTCTCTTGAAATTCACAATTTAAAACACCCTGTAGTGCAGGGGTGGCTAGATAGAAGGTAAAATAAAGGCTCGCCGAATGTCGTACGCTGTGACCTCAGGGACTCGCTCGCGGCTGACTTATTTAACTTCATGCGAACTATCCACTGGCAATATTTGCATGTCCTTACTGCTAACTACATCACTGAATGTATTTCTGTGTTTGGAATTGTACGGATTTTCAAAGGATTTTGTTCAAAAGTCATAGAGTTTATTACTAAGTACTACTGAAATAAAAGCAAAATTAGTACCTAATGTCCTTGTAGGTACTAACTAAGAGTTTCTTAATTAGTAAGATTTATAGAATATAACAGTAGGTGATTTTAGGATTATAATATGTTGATGTTGGTATACGTGTTTGTTGACTAAGTATACAAAAGTTGTAAAGTTCCTAATGTCCACCCATCAGGAATTTAATTAGGCTCTGAAGTCACTTTGAATATTTAAGTAAATAAATCCTGAACTAAAAACACGAAAGCTAATTCTGTATGATAGTACTTATATGTATTACCCTTACTTATGTCTTTGATTGGTCACGGTTTTGATTACAATTATTATTTTTATCACTACATTCCAGTTTTGACTTTGCTAATACTTACTGTACTTACTTAAATTGTAAGTGAATGCTGTTAAAAATACCTAAACTTAAAGAAGATCATAATAATTCGGGCATATAATTAATTATTTTTTACGTGGTAGGTACATATGGCCCTGTATGAAATAAATACATTTCATTTAAACTGGCTACAATAAAATAAAAAATACAACAATTGTGGTCATCTTTGTTTCTCTATTTGTGAACCGAGTCATAAGAGGTAGCTCAAATCTCATGTGATTTGAGGCTAACAATCCATCATCGTCGGGCGGCTACCGTAATAATGCCCTTTCAGAATAACAAATATAGGAAAAGGAGGGCTATGTGAAGGCGAATCGCATTAACATTTACCGACATGGTTTTTTTTGTTGTTTTTTTCCTAAAACCACGATTTTGCAACTTTTTAAAAATTTGATTCTTGAAACGTTCTTCCTAAGCATGCAAGGATAATTTTTATTACATTCATAAACTTGAAATAGATTTTGGCCGCAACTTTGTCTTTGTGGACTATACAAATTTCAAACTCATATTTTAATCCCCCTACCCCCTAGACACTTTAATTTATTAGTATTTATTTATATATTAGTATTAAGTATAGATATTAGCTTATATAAATCAGTGTTTGTTTATTGGTTTCATTATAAGATTACGAAGCTTTTAAATAATGTATACCTAATGCATATTGTGGGCCAATACTGTCTATGCCTATATCATCATCATTATCAACATATCATCAACCCATTACCAGCTCAGCATGGGCTCTCCTCAAAAAGAGAAGGGTTTAGTGTCTATCACGCTGGCTAAGTGTGGATTGGCAGAATTCACACATCTTTTTGAGAGCATTATCTAAAATTCTCAGGTATGCATGTTTCCTCACGATGTTTTCCTTCACCATTGCATGCCCTATATGCATCACTTAAAAATCATTTCCTTGTAGCTTGTCATTTTGATATAACGCTCCACTTGTAATGTAAATCTAACTCCCAGAGGTTCAAAGAAAATTAAGTGTCTCCATTCGCAAGATGGCGCTTTTGTTATATTTACGGCACGATGGGTGCGCGTGCACTTAATATTCATTAATTCCCTTCGAAATGAGCAAGCTCACTCTTCCGCTTCGGCGACGTGTGATTTGAGTGCGGTTTTATTTAGAATATCTCACTTGTGAAGGCGTTTAATAAACCCCATATACATATTACTTGATAGTTATTTACTGATGGTATGTCTTGCAAAACTATGCTTGTTGTTAACTCAACCATTTAAGAATTTTCGTATTTTTTTTTTGGCTATATTGGCATATTTATGTGCCACAACTGCTACGCAGAGTATTCCCCTCTCATTAGAAAGTTTGAATGACCGTCATGTCAGTAAGTCATCATCATCAAATAACATTTATTTTAATTATTACTCTTACAGAATCTTAATGTAACATCTCAGTATAACTATTAGCTGTACCATCGCCAAGTTTAGTGAGCAATTTCTCCAGAAAAAATAAAACTGTTGTAAGAAACACATTTTGAAAAAAGTGCGTGGACTTTGCTGGTCAATAAATAGCTTTAGATATCTGTGTATTGATAGCATGAAATGAACTTATATCAAATAACTCTTTACCCTTACACGGACAAGAAACCGAAGCAAGAAATTAAGAGTTGTGTCGCAGCAGGCCTCGGGGGAAATTCGGCCAATCACAGCACCGGAATTGCTCATCGCCTCAGCTTCGACTACACCGAGATACCTTCATTTCATACATGCAACTTTTTGTTTCAAAGACTTTTCTTCTACATAATCCACGCTTCCATACCTACTAACATTATAAATGCGAAAGTGTTTGTCTGTCTGTCTGCTAGCTTTTCACGCGGACGAAGTCGGTCGGGAGTATTATTTAGATAATAAATTTTTAACTTATAACATTAGCATTACTTGCTTTAACGGTGAAGGAAAATATCGTGAGGAAACCTGCAGCATGCCTGACAATAGTAATAGTTTTTGATTTATCGTGCAAAATGTCGAAAAAAATACCCGAGTACGGAACCCTCAGTGTGCGAGTCTAACTCGCACTTGGCAGGTTTTTTGTTTTTGTAACATTTACCTATAGTAGACATATATTATTCAATAAAGAAAGAATTTGAATTTATTTTTTCTGGTTTTTCTCGTAGACCGTAACGAAAAGCAGGTAGGTATCGTTTGTTAAAGCTCTATCTTTCAAAATAAACACAGCACTTTATATTAATATGTGTGAACCTGCTTAAACGTAAGACCGATATTAAAAAATATGGCAATTTCTCGGCATCTCAGTGTAAAAAGGGACATCTGCAACACGATTTATCTCACACACTTTCTCCAATTTCCTTCAGAGGTTATGACATGAACTTACTCTACAACATTACTGCACAATTTCACTTCAATATCATCTTTATAGTGCGAATCATAAAGATTATAATCGCATGAACAGTTTGTACAGTAGTCGAGACTCGAGACTACACGCTCACTTTAGTGGTATGAAATGAGCTGCTATTTTTAGGTTATTACACCCTTCAGTCACTCGTAACCTTTGTGAGCCTCAGTTGATTTATAGTTATTGAATATAATATATTTTGTGAATTGTGTTAGTTTTTGTAGGTTATTTATTTACTATAAACATTAAAGGATAAGTGAAAACTCTGAAAGGACCACATAATAAGCTTAATGAAGGTTTGTTTGTGGAAAACATCAAGACATATTATACTATGTTTTGTAGATATACTTCGGTTATTATTTATTATAAGCCAGTTAAATATAGACCGTAATTAATAACGTTGATATTTTCTAAATACTATGTAGTTTAAATTTAAAAAATATTATATTTGCTACATTTAAACAGGTAGGTAAGTCGAATTCTATACCTAGGTATAAAAAAATCCGACGATACAAAACCTGAGACGTCACAATGACTTCGCAATTTATGCATCCCAATAATTAAAAATCCTTCTTTCCCTGTCAAAACATCAATATTGTAACTCCCAGGGGAATACAGGAACTCAGATAAACAGGCGTAAAAGCTTTTAGAATTATCGTTCATTCATTCGTTCAATATTTCTTTGTCGCCTCCCTTCAACCGCAAAGGCGTTTGGTTAAAACCAGCGAAATGCTTTAAAGAAAAATAATATTGTACAAGTGCCAGTCGTTCTGTTCCATGGGTTCCTTATATAAATACTTTTCATATAATCATTGCAAAAAAGACATAGTTATATGGAATTTTTTTTTAATGATTGACAACCTTGTTGACAACATAATAAAATCGACTTCACATAACTTCGTTCCTGTTTTGCAACAATAGACCATAATTTGTATTTTAATTTCTATATTATTAATTCTTTATCCTCAAATATCACAGTTATCACACGCTTCAATCTCCAATTTACAACCGCACCAGAAATAGAGCAGTTTTCAAAAATTTATTGATGTATCAGTCTAAACATTTCTATCACGCTTGTAAATGATGTTATGCTTAAAAAGGATATGACTTCCAAGAACATCGCTAATAACATGACTCAAATGTTTGATAGCGCCATCTATGTCTGTGAAAAGGCATTTTTATTTAATTATTCAAAGGTAATTACTGACATTGCTATCAGCCCGAAAAGGCATTATTTGTGCTAAGTATTAAAAAAAATACCTCTTGGTTTTTTATGGGAACTCTTTGATTTTCCGCGATAAAATTGCTACATCCGTCTCCGAGTTGCATGCAAATCTCTGTACCTTCTAAGCAACGTCTTTCAAGTTAATTTTCCAGGACAAAAATTAACTTATGTCCGTCCCAGGGACTATCTCTGTACCTTTTTGTCAAAATCTTTTAAGCATATGGGTCCACGTGAAAAGGTAACAGACAGACAGACAGAGTTGTTTTCGTATTATATAAGTCATATTTTAAGTATTTATAGATGAATATCACTCACGACAGTCACGACCATCTCACGACACAGTTTTAATGCTGAAAGACATCATTATCACTATTTTGCAAGTTATGACTGTCACAGCTTACCTAATTAATTTCTGCTTCAATTCTACAATACCTGTTCATTACGATACGGAAAACTGTGTAATAATATAATTGATTTATTGAAGAGTCGAGTCACTTTTGTTAGTTGGATTTATCTTATCGCAAGCTGTGACAACCTGTGGGTCTACAAAATGCAGAATGAATGTGTTTTTAACTGTAATCTATCCGTTTACAATAATAATAATTGTAAACGGTTGGATGTCCTAATTAAACTAAATAACAAGATAAAGTTGAAAACTAAAATCCGACATTAGAGTAAAGTAGTTTTTCTGTCGCTTGGTATATTTTGATGTTATTATACATTTAAATACATGAGCTCAGAATGTTCTCCTCTTTCATTTGACATACAATAGCAAAAAAAAATTTTTTGGAGACCTCCACTTTTTTCGATGTAACAACCGTTAGATCAATATTTTTCGTCTAAAATATACCCTATGTCACCCGGACCTTTACAACGAATCAATTGACACCTCATTCATCAAAATCGGCCTAGTAGTTTAGGCACTACGGTGGATTACACAGAATCTGGATACAAACATACATACATACATACATACATACGTACATACATAGACTGCTATAGACTGCTAAAATCATAACCCTTCCTTTTGGCTTTGCCGCAGTCTGGTAAAAAATATTAGAATCTACTTACGGAACCCAAATAAAGATTGGAATCTTTGTGAAATTCAAATCCCCTGTGTATAAGTGGATGGTATGGTTTGGATGGGTGATTTGGCAGTGGGATGCTTCCACGCGACGCTTCTGAATTACTGATTGATTATGCATTCGCGTCACGGCTGACGTGAGGGCGGGAAACAATATAATACCGGCATTTTTGTGTTTTGACTCCGGAATTATCAGAATGGCTTTTTGGTTATTGCTTTGGATGTTTTCATATTTAACAGGATTGTGCTAGACTATGGTAAAACGCTAAATAACTTGGTTGGCGCCGACCACACCATCCTATAGGTACTTATTCATCTTTTTAAGTGTGTCGTTTCTAACTTTTTAAGTAGGTATTATGGCTATCTATTTCCCTATAATTTTCGTAGCTTAGTAAATTGCGAATAGGGAAGCTCAGAGAAAAATCATGCACCTACTTATGCTCATTACATGATTTTTCATACAGTTTGGATATTGGATAAACTACCCTATTAGAAAAATCTTACTTATAATAATACCTACTCAACACGCGTTCACGTTGGCAAACGTAAAAAAGAACCCTGACTCATTGACTGACCTAATGTCAAGCCTGGGGGTTAGAACGTTGAAATTTTGAAACAGAGATTCCCTTTAAGTATAATTGTAGACAAGGAAAAAGGTCAGATTTTTCAAAATTCTTACGAGATAGGGAATAAAGACAAGAGATTTTCGCCGAGCGAAGCCGTGGCTGGTGGCTAGTTGATAAATCCGAGGCAAAGAGTCATACCATCATAACCATTGATCTAAATTATAATAATTACTTAGTTATTGCTTACAACCATCTAAATTACATGTAAATCTAACCAATCTAAACACCAAATAAGATACCCAATTCAAAATCAAGTCAAACTAATTAACAAGTGACCCTTCTCATAACCGGACTTTCCTTGACACCGCAAGACCCCACAAGATGGCGGCCACAGATAACCCTCAAATGTCCTGCAACTGGCCTGATAAAACAGCCAAATGGTGACCCCTTTAAAATTCAATGGGGAATCGGGGGTCGTATTATATTTAATTTGTGGTAACTAAACAAAGCTTAATGGCCCCAAATGCCTTTTGAATATACCTACCTAGATTTAACTACCTAAGGTCAGGTGGGGTAAGAGGGACGCGGGGGGAAGAGAAACTGTACCTAGTAAAAAGAAAACTATAACGGCGAGCTCTATGGTCACTACGTTGATATAACAGTATTAGGCGTAGTTCATATATTCTTGGATAGATGGCGCTACAACACGGCAGATAAGCGAGTAAAAGAGAGAAAAAAAAATCAGTTGTCAAACTAAAAAAACCAAGACCTAGCGGCGTTCCTTGTTTGTGTTATTAAAATATTAAAAACATCAGTTTTGTGGTTGATTGCTATGGTAAGTGTAATTATTACGTTTAATCTTTATTTTCTACGTATTGTATTGTTTGTAGTGTGTGTTTTTAGTGCTTTTTCGATGTCAATAAAAACATAACCTTCAAAATGGCAAGCTGGGAAAGAGGAACGGCTGTACTAGGTTAAGAGAAACATATGTTCCTCTTTCCCGGTTTCAGGGGTAACAAACGTTTTTAAAATCCACTAAAATACCGGCTGACTTTTAAGTACTGGCCAAGATTTGTATGATAAACCTACCTATGAATATGAACAACTTTTTCTAAATAAAAAGTCAGCTGTCCCATACAAAAGTATCGATCAGTTGTGACCAAAATGTATGAAATACTTAGTAGATTTTTTTTTTCGAGTACGAAAGTTGGTCCCATACAAAAGGTTAAGGTTTATCCTACAAATTTTGGCCAGGACTTAAAAAGTCAGCCGGTATAACACGTTCCGTAAATAGACATGATTTGTTTAACTGTTTATTTGTTACAGAAAAAGCAAAATGCCTCGAGCTTACGAAAAAAAGACCGATAGAAGTTCTTACCCGAAAGAAAAACTATTAGAAGTAGTTAGGGCCGTTAAAAGTGGCGCTTTGTCAGGTTATGCAGCCTCAAAACATTATGTTATAGTTATATTTCAAAACATTATGTTATAGTTTCACTACGAATGTTATTGTTTGTGACAGTATTTTTGTTGTGATACATTGTTGTTTACAATTACGCGTATAGGCCAAAGTGAGAAAAGTTCAAAATTGTTAGAAGTTTGTTTTGTTCCTTACGAGTTAATTTTTTAAATTGTAATTAAGTAAAGAAATTTACTAAAACCATATCTGTTTTTAGAATACATTTCTATCCCAACTATTCCGACCAATATTATAAATGCGAAAGTCTGTCTTTCTGTCTGTCTGTCTGTCTGTCTGTATGTCTGTCTGTCTGTCTGTTGCGTTTCCACGCCTAAACCACTGAACCAATCTTAAGAAATTTGGAAGGTAGGTAGCTTGACACCCGGGGCTAGGGGCATAGGCTTCATTTTAACCGATCACGGGACACTAAAGGGGGTTCATGTTTTGAAAAATTGTGCCAAGCGCGATATAACCAAAACGCGGACGAAGTCGCGGGCGGAAAGCTATTTTTAATACGTTCATTTAATACCAGAAAAAGTTTAGCACCTCTGACCTTACCTATATGTTCCTGTTACCCCAAATTTCGTTTTTGTATGCTGTCAGCCTAAATATGACCTTATTTTAAACGAGGTAAGGTTTTCATTCCCTTAACTCAAAAAATAATTTAATACATGCTATATAAACACTTAAAAACACGAGTTATTACTTAAAAGTATCGAGTGTTCCTCTTATCCGAAATCTCGGGTAAGAGGAACATTTTTATGACCTAGCTTTGTTGCTAAATTGTGCCGTAATTATACAAACAATCTAGTTCTGTATCAAAAAAAATGTTAGTATATTTCAAAAGCGAAGATTTGTTTCAATTAATATCGAAATAAATGTATAATTTTGATAGCTGAAGGCCAAAATGTTCACAAACCAGTAAAGTATGTTTCTCTTACCCCACTTGACCTTATATGATTTTTTTAATCCTTCCTAGTGAAGATGCAGAGCCTGGGTTCAGACGTCGTCAGCCTCTATTCGGATCTCGGGTACGCACCTCTAACTTTTTGGAGCTATGTGCGTTCTGAGCAATTAAATATCACTTGGTTTGAGAGTGAAGAAAAAATTCGTGAGCAAACTTGCGTACCTGACAATTTTCCATAATGTTTTCAAAGATGTTTTTGAGTTTGCATTTGGCCATCGTGGTAAACTATGTCCTAAACCCACAGATAACCAGAATTTTCTACTCCGTGCCTAAACCGTTCTCGTTCTGAGAGGAAATTCCTGCTCAACACTGGGCTAGCGATGGGATGGTAATGATGACGACGACAGTGAAGTTAAGTACTTAAGTATATTGAAACTCACATGTCTTTGCTTGCAGCTATCAGAAGCACAACATATGTTATTTTTTGATTGACTGGTCGAGTGGTGTTATAAATCAGTTTGTTACTTTTATTAAACTTGTAAGAAATTATCTTTGCTGTGGCAAAGAGTTCTTGAATTTTTCTATGGATACTGCACAATTTCCCATACACAAGTACCTACAACATTATTGAAATTTCTTGATGATTTCCGTTATGATCTTTATGCATAACTTTTCAACTCAGTATTTACGTTTACACCATCTAACCAATCTTTAGGTAAATTGTATTATTACCAAACGCGTAATATATCTGTACTAGAAACTAGAAAGTAGAAATGAGGGAAAATAATGATCTAATCATTATCTCTACACATTCGACAGTAATATCACCATACTATTTGTCAATAAAGATGATTATCTCCTTCCAAACAGCCAATTAAAAACCGAAAATCGTAGCGACAACTGTTTGTCTTGTTAGCAATATTTTTAATTGAGACAGCCCTGTATGCCGGCAAACAATAGTTCAAACAACTATTTTACAAAGACCCATAGCAATTCTTCGGACCTTGAAATTTTGGGCTTAAAACTCCGACTGAATTGTATCTAGGGGTCGGGGTATATTGGTATCAAACGTAGGGTGACTATTTACTTAAACCGGGCAAATAATTAAGAATGTTCATTGGTTTTGTCAACAGAATGTGTGGGGTTCGTTGTGGAATTGATTGTTTGCACTATTTCTAATATTGTGTTGAGTTTATTGGTTTTTTGTTTTGATAAAGATTAGATTTTGAACATTATTTTGATAACCATCGAAATTTTAGAGATAAAAAGGTTGAGGTGCAACGTCTTTATGGCTTAAAAAGTCTTTTTTTTTTTGTTAATTAGAGTTTGTAAATCTCTAATTAATCTAAAAATTTTGAATTTAAAATTGATCTGAAGTGTCAGTTACTATCAATATTTTATACGTGTAGCTTGAGAGGATAGGTTAGGTACCACTAAGTAGTTTTTCTGTCATGTAACTTTAACTAAGTATTTACTCAGTGCACGCCAGTCGGCACAGTTATAGCTCTCAGATGGGACGATTTTTCTTAATTCACAATTATTATCATCATACCTGTAGCTTATTTTCCGATTAGCCCGAACAAATACTATCTCACCGTGGGAACTTTATAGTGATAATATAATAAATTAATCTCTTTACTAAGTATTTGTTATTTTGGCCCCTGATTTCTTTTATAAATAGCAATTTACGCGATGCGTCATGATGTTATACGATTGTAACAGAGTCGGTGTTGCATCTACAATGCATCACGATGTCAAACGTTGTAGCAGATGTATCCCATTACAAGTTCCTGTTATAGGAACAGAGTAATCGGGGTAGGTATCGCGAACGTTTCTATTTTGTTGAAATAGAGAATCGTGTGGATAAGACTTCACAATGTGACGCAATGATGATGGAAGACGGTAGCTTTATTTAACCATAATGACAGCTGAACGGAGGTAGTTATAAATTGTTGCTGTTAAAAGATTAGTTGCTTAGTTACCACCACACCTGTAAGCAAAGTAAACAGAGTTTTGTAGAAGATTACAACAATTAATTCACGTCATATAACTAAGACACAATATAGTCTCTTAAAAGTCCTGTAGGTTTATTCTGTATCTCTGTGGCTATGTAGAATTATTCTACTAAGTATTATAGTTATACACTTATGAAATGTGTCCATTATTTATTAATAATAATCTCCTATAGTTTTATACTGGCAAACTTCTTTAACCAACCGTTGGTGATATCATTATTAACATACCTACCATATCATAAAATAGATACCGCAAGGACAGATAGCTCTACGATATGGACGTATACTTACACTTATTATTTGAACACTTTCGATACAGTAGCTACAACAAAATTATATCATAGCCTCTGAGCTATGGAATATGCCACCGCGTTGGTTAAAACGGAATGTCCGTACATTTCTCACCCTTACCCGCCACGGGGGCGCGTACGCATTGCCCCGGATTGTGTAAAGTACGAAATAATTTCACGCATCACGTGTCCCCCGGATAATGACCCGGGAGCGAGGCCCGGACAAAACAAACACGCTCCTAATAAGAGGAATGAGGACGAAGAAATGGCCGGGGAAAAGAAAACGAAATTGTTTAAAAGTTAATACTTGGTAAGAAGGGTTTTCTATGACGTACCTACCTCCCTAATTGAAAATAATCCTTTTGGGATTACTATAGCCAGAAATACCTATCATATACGCATTTTATACCTATATTTTTTTGTTCATTGGTGACTTCGTATAGGTATAAGTAACAGATACCTACCTGCTTATGCATTAATTTAAGCATTATTTCTAAAGTTAGAAAGTTGTGTAATCAACGCGAACGAAGTCACGAACATACATAAAATTCATAAAATGATATACTGACTGAGAACATTAGTAAGTAACTTGAAGGTTTGCTGATTTTGCTGTTCTCTGACTAGAGAACAGCAAAATCAGCAGTAGAATAACTGCAGATTCTCATTACCTGAGTAGGCATAGGTAGGTACGTACCTATCAGAAATTTCACCGGATCGAAGCTGAGGAGGATCAGCTAGGTGACAAAATAAATAAGCTAAGTAAATATTAGTAACCAAACATAGATTTAACAAGCAAAATAAGCGAAATAAGATAGATTTCATATAAAATTATATAAGTATTCGAGCGACGGATTTGGTTTATTTGATACCCTCAGTAAGGCTTGTCTCATCGTATTTACGAGTAATAAATTAAATTTGCAGCGTGTTGAAGTGAAAGAATGAACCTGAAGGGAGATGCTTATAAGCATCTACCTTGCAGAAACATTTTATACTTACCTATAAGTAAGGGCATCTCTTTTTGCTTAAGTATAAGACGACTACTTACCTCTGTTATTTACCTACTTAACTTTCATTTGGTCATTAGTAAACGTGTGGTCTTGAAATCCTCTCAATGTACAAAAAAGGGTTCTGACTACAACGCTAAATGCTGTGGCCAATAATAAAAGGTATTTAAAATAGCTAAACAAAAAGTGTAACAACATGTAGCGATTTATCATCAGAAAATTTGTAGGTTGACCTATAATTTCATATAGACTACCTATGGGAAGACTAGAAGAAAGTCATGCTATGCAAGCATAAGTGGCACTTACTAAGTAATGGCAATTAAATGATACCGTACCTACTCTTAGAAGTTCTATAAGTAGATATTGATGGATTGACGAAGTCTATAAAAACATGGAAGCAATGCGACCAATCGGTTGATACCTAGTTACGTATTGTGAAGTGGACATAGACCTGAGTGGTCGATTTTATCCTGTCATAACCTCAATTTTTGGGTCACTTAGCCAGCCAATTACCAACCGCACTTAAGTAGAAATAAGAGGAAAAATCTTTAAACTGCAAAGACTCAGTCCCAAAGTTTAAGGTTCAGTTAACACATGAAGGGGAAATAAATGTAATAGGTAGGTATTAACGCGTGAGTAAAAGAATTTCAAAGGAGTAGCGTCGCCTGTCGCGGGTCGTTACAGGTACAGGGATATTAATGGTTTTACGCAAATTTTCCCGCTTTGTGTGTTTAAAAAGAGATTTAAGAAAAGCTATTTATTTTTATCTGATTTCGATTCTATATCCGTTTTTCGTGTTTAGTACCTATCTATCTACTGAGCAAAGAAAAATAACTACCCTATTATGATAAGTGTTTTACAAAAAGTAGGGAAATTATAAGTGCCTATCTAGAAATTAGAAACAAAACTCTACTTAGGTACACAATGAAAGTCAAGGATGATAGCTTGTTTAAAACAAAGAAATCCACTAGATTTAAATGAAAATAAAAATACTTACCTAAGTACCTACTTTAACGTAGATAAACATAATATATTTAAGTCTACTATTTACCTACCTAGAACTGCATAAATAAAAAGTAATAAGGTATTATAAGGGAATTGAAAGTAAGGAATATCTTCTTACTTACGGATTAAGTAGGTAAGTAGGACCTACATGGGAGATACAAAAAAAAAACTCTACGCAAAAAAGACAAGGGTAACAGCTAGGTTAAAGAAGTTGCAATTGCAATATATTGCAATGCAATTAGGTACAATATATTTAGGCTACCAGTTTAATACAATTTAAACCGGCACAAAACAACAATGGCACCACAAAAGAGTTACATACGTCGCAACAATAACCCTAAACATCTTTATTTCACCGTCCATTGATCGTCAATGAAAACACAAAGCGTCCAAATTGAATTTATTGCTTGTCAAATTCTCACTTGTTACATTGTAGTGGTGGCCATTGCTGGTAATTGCTTCAACACATGTCGTGAAGGGGTTGAGAAGGAATATGCGATTCGAAAATTATACAGTCTATTGTGGATCATTCGATTCGTATTAACGAGCAATTTTTACTACCTTTTTTAAAAAAATTAGGATACTTGAACACCAAATAAAGATTCGTGTTTAAAAGTTCAAAAAAAATATTCCAAAAGATGAAGAAATCAAAATTTCTTCTTCTAAATATTGTATTTTACCACAGAAATCTTAATAAGAAGGCACTTCCTAATTCTGTGTATTTTAACCTTTTGACAATTAATTTCAGAAATACATATACGTACTTAGTAGGAAGGTAAGATTCTTTAGGATTCTAAATAGATTGAATTTTCAGCCACTAGGTTAGGCGACATCAAACGAGTTGCAGATGACTCCTGGATTGAGGCAAACGCGGCGGCGCAAGAGCGTGAAAAGTCCATACAAGAGACCTGTGTAGGTAAGTACCTACCTACTTATATCGAACTTTTTTTTTTACAAAAAATATTAGTCATTTTAATCATGATTAACATTCCCCTTTTCCCTCCAACTAAGCGTTAAGCTTGTGCTAGGAGTGGGTACGACAATAATGCAACGAGTGGGGTTTGAACTGCCGACCTTTCGGATTTCAGTCCGCTCCTATAACCGTTGAGCTATTGAGGCTTTGGATGTTTATCGGTTGATAATGTTGATGATTGTCTTTTTGTCTTTTTGTTTTGTATAATCTTATAGTAAAACAAGAGTGAATAGGCACCTTCTAGGTAAACGCGTCCCATCTTAGACCACATCATCACTTCCCATCAGGTGTGATTGTGGTCAAGCGCTTACCTATAGGGAATAAAAAATAATAATAAATATAGTGGCAGGTGTGCCTATTCATTAGGAACGAGCGATTTAAATAAGTAGGTATAGTTAAGTAGGTAGGTAAGTAGGTACATAGGCAGGTAAGTAGATATATTTTTATAAAAGCTTTTTCTACGGACAATATCTGAAATGATAAAACAAATGCGATTTTCTTGTCGGAACTACGAAACTATTGTTCGGGGGGTATAAAAGCACCGCATCGTTTACTTTAAAGTTGGTTGGAAGTTGGGTTAAAAGTGCTAAGCCGTGTCGGGACCGAGTATTCCCTGGGACTTATCCATCAATATCTTTGCATACTTAGGTACTTACACCACGCACACCTATAGTTTTATAGCTTATTCACAGCAGTAGATCTATCTACCTACTAGATGATACCCGCGACTTCGTCCGCGTGGATTTAGGTTTTTTGAAATCCCGTGGGAACTCTTTGATTTTCCGGGATAAAAAGTAGCCTTTGTGCTAATCCTGGATATTATCTATCTCCATTCCAAATTTCAGCAAAATCCGTCCAGTAGTTTTTGCGTGAAGGAGTAACAAACATACACACACACACACACACACACACACACACACACACACACACACACACACACACACACACACACACACACACACACACACACACACACACACACACACACACACACACACACACACACACACACACACACACATACAAACTTTCACCTTTATAATATTAGTGTGAAGTGTGATAGTTTCACTTACCTATTAGATTTATTTGACGGCCTCCCTGGCGCAGTGATTTATAAGTGCGAAGGTCCCAGATTCGGTTCACGGCAGGAGTTTGGAATTTTTTAATTTCTCTGGTCTGGTCTGAAGGAAGGCTTCGGCCGTGGCTAGTTACCATCCTGCCAGCAAAGCGATTTAGATTTCCGGTACGATGCCGTGTAGAAACCAAAGGAGTAGGTACCTACTTACTTATGGGTTTAATTAAAAACTGCCATACCCCTTCCAGATCCATCCATCCGCATCCATCTTAGACTCATCACTTACCTATACTTACCACCAAGTGAGATTGCAGTCAAGGGCTAACTTGTCTCTGAATAAAAAAAAATATGTTTAAATAATTAGGAATTTATGCTTATGATAAACATCGATTATGATAATGAATCCTAGCGATTTCAATGTAAGTAGATTGAAGTAGATAAATTAAGAGGAACTGGCTGATGCCTGCGACTTCGTTCGCTTGGATTTAGTTTATTGAAAATCCCGTAGGAACTCTTTGATTTTCTGTGATAAAAAGTAGCCTATGTCACTATCCCAGTCTTTTTAACTGGGAAAGATACAAAAATTACGTCGATCCGTTGCCCCGTTGCGACGAGTTGGGGAGGTTGAAGCTTATTGGTTTGAATAAATTAACAAAAAACACACCTTCGAATTAAAAATATATCTAGGCACCTACTTAGGTAAGTAAGTAATTTTTGTTTTTCCTTAACTAAAAAATAAGTAAATCTTTGAATATCATATCTACCAGGCCTTTATAAACATAAGTACAAAAAATCCGTTGCCTCATTGCGACGCGATTGAAGGACAAACCAATAAACAAACAAAGAAACACACTTTTGAATTTTTAAAATATAGGTAAGTAGGTACTTAGCTTAGTAATTTTTAGTGTTTCTTTGTAATAAAAAAATCCTATTAAAAAAAATATTATGTTAAAAAAACTTTGAATGTGCTGTAATATTATCTAACTACATAAACTACGCTTCATTTTCCATAGGTACCTACTTATTACAAAAAACACGCAATGAACACACGAACCCGCTTGGTCCTCGTTTGATTGCTAACTGTAACAACTTTCCTATCCAATTTCGTATTCAATCAGCGTCAAAATCCTGTGGGGAGGTTTTATTAACAAACGAACGGTCTACATAAAGCGGCAATTACGTCACCTACAAACGACATTCAAAATTACCTATTGCCAACATTTTTTCCATCCAACTCCCTGTAGGCACAGAAAACTGGGTGGGTGTGGTCGACTTTGAACAAACACTCCCATTGGCTGGATGGGCTACGCCCACTGTTGTAACAAAAAGGAATATTTCAGTGAAGCCAGCTATAGTCCCTGAACGCAGCGCGCGGGTGAGCCTTGAGAATTTCTCTCTCCCTTTCTTAAGGCATTTGTTTGTATTTCAGGACGGTGCGCACGAAATACGGGTTCGAGTCGAAATCCCGGGAGAGTAAACAGCGCCATCTATTCGTTGGTTACCGAACTACGTCGTCAAGGAGTCTGAAAGATGACGTTGGTGGTCCTGCTGAAAAAAGCTTTGAAACAACTTTCAGGACAAAAATTTTTACGTCTAGTACCTCTTGCGTCTCGGCGTCTCAGCGTCGAAGGTCGTGTTAACTAGTACGTACGATTAAACTAGTGCTTAAGCAATTATTGAGGGAGACCCATACTCATGGAATTTTTTTCAAACAAAAGTTTACGGGGATTATTAATTGTTTATTTGTATTTAAGAAAATAATAATGTTTCATTGCTGTGATATTATATTCTCATTCATTCTTACTTATCTACTAGTTATACCTATCACAAATTCAATCTACTTAATCCTGAACGTATTGGAAAATATTCTTAAGTTAGTACCTAGTGCACCTACACACCAATCTACTATCGGGAACAGTAAAGTGGGTATAAGTACTAAAGCCTCTACCTCTAAGGAACTTTCAAGCTTCCAAACAATACCTAAATAGGATATTTTAGAGACAAAGCTAAAAAATCCATGAGTGCTGTAGCATGTACCTAAGTCAATAAAACAGAACCGGGAAACGAAGACCAACTATTTGAATATGCATAGACGTTAATAAAACCGGATTCAAATTTGCAAGCGTTGGAAAATTTCTAAACCGACGCCTCACTGGAATGGCAACTAGGAGAAGTTTGTTTCAAAAATCAAGCGGTACTAAAGCGGTGTTACTGAAAAATTTCACATTCTACCTGTCCGAATTTTAAGTAAAACAGACACTCGTATGGTGAAACTTTTTGTTGCTAATTTTGAGTAGGATTTTGTGATGTTCTATGAATAGGGGTTTCAAGCATGTTTTATGGATTTATATTTAATATGGACTCTAGATAAAATTGTATTTTGTTTATTTGAATTTTTATACTAGCTATTTTGAATGCATAGACCTTTAATACTTTTGTATCCTTAGCTGTTGTCCACTAGTGCATATACTTACCTAACGGCAATTAGGTACCTTGCAAAAAAACTGCCAATATAACTAAGTACCTATAGGTATCTAGGTTAGTATTTACCAACCTATGATAATAATTAGACTTCATAGGAAGTTTCGTGATTTGTTTTAAATCCCCACTGAAAAGCTGTTTACATCATCTGATTTGAATACCCTCTGAAAACTTGATCGGCTAATCATAAGATCAGCGTAAGTGAGAAATATTTTCAATAATGTCTTCACAAATTCATTTCCAGTGAGGTTTGCCTACCAGAAACTTTCAACTGAATCCCTGATACATTGAGTTCGAGACAATAAGAGTAGCAGAGCTTTGTATTAGAATAAAGCTCTTTTTGCTGTCTATTGTTTCAGTTAAGAGCTTAGTTCTAATATCTTACCTACATTATTAACTCAATAAAATTAGTTTCGTTACATTAGGTACTATAAGAGTAGCTTCCATAACTAAAGATATTAGATATAACAGACAGAATAAAATCTGTTATCTATACAGGGTCCGTGGGCCAGGTCGATAAATAATTACAACCACAAAAGAAGGAATTGTACTTTGATAATAATAAAATTTATAATCACAAGGTTCGTGTCGAGTTTACTTGAATAAGGAGCGGGGGCAGAACCATAGCCAAACAGAGCCATGTTACAAACAATAATACACAAAAGAGTTCCATTATTGTTACATTATTTATTTTAACAAAATCAGATCCAATGCCAATTTACTGAATAGCATATAATACGATTGGTAAACTCTTCCAGCATCGTCATCACTGTCACTTTGTTTTGTCTCTTTCTATTGTAATATCTATTTCCTGATTTTTATGTTTGAAGTAATGCACTAGACTTCTAATTTTGTTTGACATTAATTTAATTTAATTTATTTTGTTATCTTAAATATTTGCACACTAATAATTTAGTAGAAAGTTAAGGCCTCTAATCATAAATTTCCATCTTATTGTACCAATTTTCTGGCAAATAAATTATCTTATCTTAACTTATCTTATCGTCAACCGATAGTCCACAGCTGGACATAGGCCTCTTGTAGCGACTACCACATGCTGCGATCTTACAGCAGTGCCTGAATCAGCGACTCTATGCGACTCGTTTGATGTCTTGCCCATCCTAGAGTGTGGTCCGCTAACACAGCGCCTTTTAGTGCGAGGTTGCCATTCTAGCACCTTGGGGTTGGGACCCCAACGTCTAGGTATTAGCTCTTTGAACTATGCGCCCCTCATATTGCTATTTGTGCACTGGTCAGCTTTTTATTTGCGGGGTTTGCTGCTCTAGTATCTAATATGACAACTCTCCGCTCTATAGAAATACAATCGTCAAATAGGTACCTTGTTAGGTTATACGGTGGATAGGATTGTTAGCGGTTTTCGCGCGTCCCTTATCAAGATCACATCGAGTTTTATGGGTCTAATCGCGCCCACAAATAGCTCCCACGTGGCTCATTTCCTATCCTGACCGATTATGGGATTCCGGCTAATTAGCTATTACCGATACGGCGTTAGGTACTTGACTACCACGGTTATAAAAGCAGTATACTTATTAACTTCCTAGTACCTACTTGTTGCAGAGGGGAAGTATAAGAGGAGTCAGTGTTAAGGTCATAAAAATCTGATAGATTTTTAATAGAGAAATATTGCTTGAAAGAAACTTAAGAAAAAAAAAAAAGTATTAAAGAAACGTATCATCATTTGAACAGGTACTAACCAATCAAAGTCAATGAAATTTTGTAGACACACTCTAAAATCTATTATCTATGTTTGTGGGGTACAAAATGTGTCTATAAAATTTTATTGACTGGTTGTATTGATATTCAAATAAGAATAAAACTTCGATTGTATGGATTGCGCTTGGATGAAACTTCGTTAAGCTTGTCTAACTGCCAGGTAAGATTATTTAGTCGTGGATCCCGTGGACCATGATGTATTTTGATTTACGGTGAATAATTTTTGTGAAGTTTTCAGACTTTCAGTATGTGCGTTTATATTGTCACCACTCTATACAACCTTATTTCTCCAACAATATCTTGAGCTGCATTAATTTTATATCAGTCCATGTTACATTTAAGTAGGTATATCAAAAGATAAACCCTAAGAACACCGCTAAAGCTCCCTATAAAATTGGTAAGCTACTTACAAAAGATCGATTTCGAGCGGCGATATTTTAAAGACGACTTTTAGAATAAGAGACCAACGGGAATTCTCTTATAGAATGATTAGGTACATCGAATATAAAATACCTACAACTGAGGGTGGTGAGATGTATTTACGACATTGTGTGTAAAAATAGTTTGTGCAATGTGTTGGTCTAGGAACAATGACCCAAGACAGTAACTGGATGGGTGGGCAAGTAATTTAATTAAATAATACTATATTATTTAAATTTAAAAAAAAAATTATCCCTTACATATACTTATACCTACCTATAATAATAAAATCGATAGCCTAAAAGTCGAGTTGTAAGTGGAACATAGATATAAAAGACTATATTTGGATATCTGTGAAGTGGAAGGATTTGAAAGCCCACGTACCTACCTACCTAATTATATTACCATCCCAAGAAACCTCCACCACTACCATGCAGATTCCCAACCGAGATTTCCCTGGAGCAATGGAAACAGACACAGTTTTATCAGTGGGAGGTCCTGGGTTCGATTCCTGACGAGATAGAATTTGTAGTTTTTAAGTGATGACCTCTGGTCTGGTCTGCCGGAAGATTTCGGCCTTGGTGGCTAGTTATCTTACCTTACATATTATTAGTAATAACATTCGCTTCAATATGTATTTTTTGTAGTCAAAAAATAATAAACTATGCGCAATAATGACAGTGGACTCTATGATTATAATTTGTATTGTCGAAGATTAAGTAGAATGACAGTCTTCTTTATTTAGATTATACCTACTTATTTTAGTTTTATACCTATGAATTTTAATTTTCAAAATAATTAACGTCCGTCGTTAACTGAACGAAAGAGTAGGAAAATGACAAATTAACTGACTGACATATCAGCTCCAACCACCATGCCTAGAATATTGAAATATTGCCTGCACTTTGTAATATTATAATCGTAGCTTAGAGCCTTGCAAAAAAAAAGGATTTTCAGAAATTCGACCTAGCGAAGTCGGCATAAACACTTAACTACGAATTTTATTGCTTAAACTAACTAACTAGGTACCTATGAAGTACATCATCGTCATCACAATCAACCCATCACCGGTTCACTACAGAGCACGGGTCCCATCTCAGATTGAGAAGGGGTTTGTCCAAGTGCGGATTGGCAGACTTTACACACCTTTGAGAACATTATGGAGAACTTTCAGGCATGCAGGATTTCTCACGATGTTTTCGTTCACCGTTCAGCAAGTGAAACACGCACAATATAACTCCGAAAAGGAAGAGGAGCGTACCCAGGATCGAACCCCCGACCCCCGATTAGGAGGCGGACGTCCTTACCACTAGACATAAAGTAAGTTCTTCAAAATATAAGCTATGAAAAATAATATTACCTATTTTAACCGTAGTGTGTTCATCCGTGTCGTATGGGCACGCCTAACTAAGTGCTACAATTAAGCTACGTCCCGCTCCGACAGAGTTCAACAGTTTTTCCTCGTAATTCTATTACATTATTAACTTACACCGTGTTAAGAAAGTAAGGCTGCTCGAACTTGTATTATCGATAGAAATTAATTTCTAGAAAGAAATTTTACTTCAGACAGATCTTGTCGCTGAAAGTTTCAAGACCCGCTTATCGGTAAAAAGTAATTTCGTAAAAAATTGTACTATGATATTTTTTATTTTACTGAATTTCTTATCTATTTTTCGATAATTTTGCGACCCATTAGGTAATATTGTAAGGATTATACAGCTCGTAAATATAGTAGTATATAAAGAATAAATCACTACTCCTTTATTACTCGCGTGTACGTAGGTACATTTTCTTTCCTCTTTGCAAGGCAATAATTATCGATAAATATGCTTATCGATAAAAAAAATTAAGTATCGATGTTCTACTATGCCAGCTCTCAATTAGGTAGGTAGATTCGTTTAGCGCACTGTAAACTTTTAATACTTCAAACTGGTCTCTCTTTCAATTTTGGAAAATCTCTTGTCGACAAATAACCATCGATAATAATTTGTGTATCGCACAGCTCTATCTTTTATTAAATTTTGCAGTAGATATATTAAAAGATAAGTAAATAATTATAATATTGATAACTGTTTATCGATATGTACTTATGACACCACTCTAGGTCGGGTTTGCGGCGTCGTCGTTACTTCTCCAAAACTAGCGCGCTATAGTCTTTTAATACTTCGAACTGGTATTTCATTCGATTTTTCAAAAGCTCTTGTCGATAAATAACTATCGATATTTTGTGTATCGTACAGCTCTAAGTCAGGTTTGCGGCGGCGTCGGTTCTGCGAAGATCGCGCTGAAAACTTTTAATACTTTAACTCCACTTTCACTCAATTTCGCTTAACGCTCGTTGACATGGCTCGACGCGATATAGCTTTATAACTGTTTTACAACTTCTACTTTACGCTTTTCAGTTTTCGCACGGAAGTTTTAGCTATCGATTGTATTATTAGACCTTCTGTTAGGTAAAAAAAATAGGCAAGCACTTAGGATTTTTTATTTATCAAGAGGAAAAATTCGTGTACCAAAAAACATTTTTTACTGCGTATAATTCTCTAGTATAAATTACAAAGACAACAAAGTAACAATAATTAGGTTCTTTACTTTTTAACAAAACTTTCCAAGATCAACATAAAATATATGTACCTACTCATAATCTCTCATAGATAATTATTTTATAGACAGTACCTTGGATAGTACTATCTTCCATCAAGTAGGATCGCAACCAAGTCTTACTGTAGATAAAACGATATTAAATTGATATATTTTTTAGTTTGAACTAGGTTTGAACATTAAAAATGCCTGTGATACCTATGTTATGAGCCGAGAGTACGGTTTGAATGCAACATATTTTAATAACATTGATTCGAACTAAGAACGCTAGAAAAAATAAAACAAAACGTAAAACGCGTAAGAAAGTCCTTCAAAGGGTGGCGGGCGGTAAAGGGGGTTGTCTACAATAGGTGTACAGATAACTTTCCTTCCATAGTAGAGTCAATACCGACCCTTGGGAGTTTTACCCTCGAGGCTCCGTCGCTTGGGAAAACTAGACCCTACAATATAGAAAAGGACAAACCTATATGTCACAGCGGAGTGTAAACGGTGCATACGTGTACTTATGTGTTAATAATATATAAAGAAAAATGCCGCGGACGTGTGCGGAGTGATATGTTGGGACTGTTAGTGTGAGGGGGATAGATGACATCAATTTGTTGTGTCGTGATGGGGTTTTATTTTGTTTGCGCGTTTACATTTTTTTCGGGTGATCTGTGTGTATTTTTTTAGTTTGGTCGATGGATTTTTAGGAGGAATTTATTATCGTTGCATTTACCTACTAAGCGCTACACTACAGGTATACACTGACCAATATCAACTTTACATACAACTTTGATATAACTTTTTGAAATATTTTTATATCCTGACTGAGATAGAGCGTGCATACATATCTTCAAAGTGTACCTACTCTCTTCTCTTTGGCTTCTAAGTACTTGTCATTGTGCCTACTGGTACGCCAAGGTTAAATATACATGGATGCATAGTTAACTTAGTTAATGGTAGCTATAAAAATTAGATACCTAAGTACCTACCCACCTATATCAAATAACTAATCTTAAGGTACTTAAGCTTAATTTACTCAAACTAAAGTTACCAAACTTTCATTGTTTAAAACGCACATGCTCCCAAAAGTTGTGTGAGGAAGAAATAGTTGCGTGCATCGTGATCGAACCCCCAACCTCTTGAATAGGAGGCCTAGGCTACCAAACTTTACTAAACTTTAATTCCAATCGGTAACCCGATCCGCCCAAGCCTAATACGATAAGGGCAGATGCACACCGGACGCTAATTTGGTAATGCGCCCGGGCGCGTGACAGAGACACGCGACTTCGGCTTGTGCGATTTGTTCACTTAACTTGCTCAGTATGGAGGGACAAATAGCTTGTAGATAAATAAAAACGACAATCTCATTAACTTCGGGTCATAGAGTAAATAAATATTGTAATAACTACTTAGTTCATTGCTTTCCAAAACATAATAATATGAAGCAAAATTATGATTTGGAAAAATCGGACAAGTGCGAGCCCTACTCGCTAAGCAATTTTTACTTAATAAGAAAAATTTTTTTTGCCTTATTTGCTTCATGAATAATTAATAAGTTAGATAATATAATGATGCAATATATTAGTTCGTAGTTATAACGGTGAAGTAAAACATCGTGAGGAAACCTTAATGTCTGAAAGTGCTCCATAAGTTCTCAAAAGTGTGCGAAGTCTACAAATCCGCATTTGTCCAGCGTGGTAGACTATGGCCAAAATCCTTGTCACTCGGAGAGGAGACCCTTGCTCTGTAGTGAGCCGGCGATGGGTTGATCATGAGTGACAACATACAATAACAAAAGTCAAGATTAAGTTTTGTTAACAAGTTATCAACGGAGAATTAAAATGAAATACGATACAATATCTAACCTAATTCTAATTTCTGACAAGGAAGGCTCGTCGGAGGAGTGACATCCGAACGCCGCGCCGCCGCACGCGCAGGTCACGTGCGTCGCACGCGGCGACAAACGAGCGCGACTAAACTTTCATTTGGATTATTGTGACGTAATCGAGTTACAACAAATTGCAAGCTGTCTCACAGAAAGGGCAATTTTGGTAAGAGCATTTAGTTTGGATCATGTTTCTTTGACTCGAAAATTAAACACGATTAGGTAGGTACTTACCTAAGTAAGTACCTACTATACTTACTTACTATACTTAGATAGATTAGTAGATAGTATATTTTTGTTTTATTAATTTTGTTCCTACTATAACGGTAATAAAACTGCCCTACTCTTTCCTGGTTAGCCCACTTCCATCTTAGACTGCATTATCACATAGGTACCACCAGATGAGATTGCAGTCAAAGACTAACTTGGACCTTTTAAATTTTTAAAAACATATTAGAGGCTATCTCTTGGTTTATGTGATTTAATTATCTTTTATTCAAAGATATCTAGAAGAACACTTATTATTTTTAATCGGCTTGAAACTCAATTCTACTCGTAACATAAATTAGGTACCTACGGAGTTTTTTATATATTTGCTTAATTTTTTGCTTTTGCTGCTTTTTCTTGCTAGGTACTTTTAGTAAAATACGAAGTAAGGACTACGAGTATATAGTATGTAGGTGGTCTTTTTTTTTTTTAAATGACCATTAGGACTAAATGCCTACTTTGAATAGTGCGCAGCCAAAATTATGATAATTAATTTATGTTTACAAAGACTGCTCCAACGAGACACTCAATTTTATGTTAATTCACTAGTGAGTAATACAATCCCCATTCTTTTCTGACACAATTAGGACCGGCGATAAACCCATGCATTATCTAGTCATGGGTAACAATGAAAAATATTACCCCTCTAGCACCAAAATATAATATTACAAGTGGGGTTGGAAACGGTAGCATGTGCGAAATCACAATGGTTTAAAAACTATTTAAGTTGATGTTTTTGTTCGAGTTACGATTATGATAGATGGGTTACAAACTTTGTCCTAGTATGAAACCACCCTTTGGATTTCTCTATAACAGACTAGTGATGAACCTAATCAGCTTTAAATTCATAAATTTTATCTTTTCATCAGATTAAAAGTAGAGATAAAATCGTTATGATCGCTAAAATATTAGTCGATATTACTAGAGTAGGTCAAACTTAGATCTAATAGGTCACGCAAAGTGCTCTAGTTATTATGTTGATCGTTCACTACTATAAGACACAAGACATATTTTTCAAAATTGATAATGCGAAGGACGTAAACAAAGCCATACGTGTTGAAACTTGAAAGCAAGGGGGCTTACGTCATTTGCATTTTTAATAATGAAAAATGTATTGCTTGCATTATAACTTTTAATCACCAACAACAATATCACTTTCAGTATTTTGTATCGCACGTAAAACTATACAAACTCACGTCACATGTCTATATGCTAGGTGGGTACTCGTGTATATTATTTCCTAAGAAAGAACAGTAGACAAGCATACACCTCGGGCACAAAATTATCGCAAGAAAAATCTTTCTTTGAGGCGCTTGAAAGCATATCGCTTGGTTCTACGAACACACTTTTCATATCTAAGTGCGAATAGGTACAGGTTCCTAGGTATAACTTAAATAAAACTGCTTTATACTGTTTAGGTAAGATTTTAATATCGTGTTTTGTGATATTTTGTTTCTTAAATGATTACAATGTACAGGTCTTAATCTGATATACAATTGTTTTAAATAATACGAGCTACTTATTTCCATATTTAAAGAGGCAATCCTCAGAATACGGTTTCGGTGTGATTCTCAAGGAAAACGTTCGAGATTGTTTTTTTCGTATACATTTCGTTCGTGTCTAAAAGATTTTCTCTTTTTCCGATTTGTTGAAATAGAATTTATTACAGTCATACTTAGTCAAATAAAAGGATATGTATTGTTTCAAGATATGATTGCTATTCGAGTTTTTTTTAATATACATTCGTTGTGATTTATACAAATAATTAATTTTACGAAGTTAAATATCTATCGTGTCAAATCGAATGACCGAAAAATTTACAAATCGATTATATTTTTACATTCATTACTTACAATAAATATATCACAGATTGTACAAAAAACGAAACAGACACACACACGAATTGGAATAACATTTTTACAAAAACCGTTAGCCCTGAGCATTTAAGAGATTTGGGCGTTTATAAAATCTAGAATGACTATTTGAATCTAGCAACCGACCTATGAAATGTGCGAGTTAATTAAGTAAATATTAATCCTATTATTTACAAGGTTATATTACAATAATAATAATTATATATTACATTTTTTTTAATATGCAAACGCCGCCACCATCACCTGAATTAGGTAGGTATAATATTTTGAAATATTAACAGAATAATTATTATAAAACCTAAATAAATTATTTGGTATATTGTAATAATAAATCTACTTAACTCGATTATCGTAAATGCGGTAACGAACATTAAAAAAATAAAACATTCAAAATACCTCGAAGCAACATATCTACTCCGAAAAAAAAACAAAATGTAGATGATTTTGAAAAAAAAAAGGTAACAAATTCTTGACAGACGGTAATTTTGGTTACTTGGAAGCAAGAGGTGCTGTTTGAGCGTATTGCTGCGCGCTGCAGGTTGGCAGGGAGAAGGGATTCACGCTGAAGGGCGACGATACCAGACCTCCCATTCCTGTTGACAATGAAATCCTGAGTTAGTACACTCAAAACTAGATAAAAGAAGTTCAAAAACACAAAATTGACCCACTTAAAAAATTTAATGTAGGTAATGTAGGTCATGGTACATGTGTTATCAATCAACAAAGTATTTAAAAAATAAGCCCTCTAAAGTAGATTGACTTTCTTATTTTAAATCTTTCCTTGTGGTCAGTATGAAAATCATAAGATTAGAAATATCAACCAAAACAATAATAATTAGCATTGTTTTTTTAAAATCAACGAGTGTAAAATATGCATATTATAAGTATAATAAAAATGTAGGGATGTTAGCAATACCTACATGCAACATACAACAAAAAAATAAATAAAAAAGAAGCTACTAACACTGAACGGCGAGATGTTGCCAATTTTGATGTTGTTGGAAATTACGCGGCGGGCTCTGTCTGACAACGGCAAACGCGCTTCTGGTCTTGGCCTCTTTACTGAGCCCTTTCATATCGTTGCATTTTATATGAGTGTTTGCTGGACACTCGCTTTTCGCGTCCCCATTTCTTTCACTGTAATGCTCGCTATCTTTTGCGTTATACAAGTTATACTGGTGATGGTCAGACGATAAATGTCCATTCATGTTGGCCGGGTGGTACGGTCCTAGAGACACTGGACGGGTAAAGAAAACAAGAGTTAACACAAAGCGACACATATACATGGCGTGCGGAAGCGCTGGAAATGTGAAATAAAACTTAATTATGTCCACGAAGATATAAAGCAGCAAGGCTGTGATAAAATAAAGCGATGTAGTTTTTAAAATTAACGAACAAATGCTTTGATGACGTATGTTTATTAGAATTCGTATGATCACCTATTACAAAAATTTACGTTGTCTTGGAAACTTGAAAAATTTTATCTCTAAATATTTTACCTTTGAAAATAATGATACACGTCAAAAAAAATCTAAATGAATAAGATATTAAAACTTATAAATACAGAGTACAGTACAAAAAGTTACGTCGTTATTACTTACGACAGAATTATTGCTATAATAAATTGGCAATGCTCTTTTGGAGGTAGCTTCATTCCACGTGGGTACAGTTATCAACTCAAGGACGAGCCAATGCGGAGATGTAGATTTGTTACATTATTTACTTAAAAAGTAGATGCTGTGACGAGATACTGCATCCACTTATGGCTAGCAGGAGAAGAGACGTGAAATGTGGGAAACAGAGTAGTTGATATTACTTACGAGAGAAGAAGTGTTGAAAAGCGAACTAGGCGGAGCAGAGTAGTGTTGTGGCGTGTAGGCGGAACTGCATCCAACTAGGAGGGAACAAAAAACAGACCTAGAGAAATTTGAAAAATGGTGCTGTGATTGCTGATACTTACGAGAGTAATGTTGGCGGAGCAGAGAAGTGTTGATAATTTTTATGAATGACAAATGAATGAATGGATGAACTTACGAGAAGTATTGAAGAGCAAAGTAGCAGGAGCACAGTACTGTTGCGACGGGTAAGCAGAACTGCATCCAACTAAGGGGAGTTGAAGAACAGACCTAGAGAGTGTGCGATTTGATATTACTCACGAGAAGAAGTATTGGAGTGCGAAGTAGATGGAGCAGGGTAGGTACTATTGTAACGGGTAGGCCGACTGTATCCAACTAAGGGTACTCGAAGAACAAACCTGGAGAAAGAGTGTGGCTATTGTAGTTGATGTTACTTACAAGTAGTTTAAAGAATGAATTTGCCGGATCAGGTTGTGCTGTGACGAGATGATCTAACCTTATCCAACTAAGAAGAGAAGAAACGTAGGAAATAGAGTAGTAGTAGATGTTACTCACGAAAAGAAGTATTGAAGAGCGAAGTAGGCGGAGCAGAGTAGGTACTATTGTGACGGGTAAGCAGACTGCATCCAACTAAGAGTACTCGAAGAACAGACCTAGAGAAAGAGTATGGGAAATAAATCAGTTGTTGATGTTACTTACGAGAAGTTTTGAAGAATGAATTAGCTGGATCAGGTTTTCTGTGACGACATGATCTAACCTCACCCAACTAAGCAGGAGAAGAGATGTTGGAAATAGAGGAGAAGTACATGTTACTTACGAGAAGAAGTGTTGAAGAGTGAAGTAGGTGGAGCGGGGTAGTGCTGCGGTGGGTAGGCAGCAGGCGCGTGCGGTGTGGATGCAGCGGAGCAGTAGCGCGGCGATACCGAGCCACCACTACGCGCGTACTCCTCTAAAAGAAAAAGCCTGGGTCAACACGAAAGTACGGTTAGGGCCATGTTGATGAAATAATTTTTACAGAGGTGAAATTAGGAATTCTAAAGCTTCTAATAAAATCAGGTTATCAAATGGATTAAAACTTAAATCAATAAATTAAACCTAGGACCCTATCAATATTTTGTAGAAGCAACAGATGTTTTGAGTCATCTCAATGTTATAAGAAAAAATTGATACTTAAACGTAAAAAAAAAACATAACAATTCAGTAAAATACATCTAGATCTTCTACTGAGAGTTAGTAATCTTGAATGATCCTAAATTCCTAACCCCTAGAATTATTGATATCACAATCAATTCTTAGCTCTTTCGTGGAAAGAAGACCATGAAACATTAGTTTTTAGGGCAGATGAAAAATAGCTGATCTACCGAATAGACAAATTATGTCTAATGGTGAAGTTTATTTATAAAAGAAAGTATCACAAACGCTTAGTTTATTAGGTAATTGATTACAAAACCCACCTTCGGCCCACTGCGAAGCGGCAGTGTCCTGCACACTGACAGCCAGCTGCCCTGTGTAGGAGTTGAAAGGCATGCTGGCTGGAGGAGATCGTGGTGCGCCCAAGCCCAGCTGATTGTTTCTGGGCATCGAATACAGTGCTTCTGCTAAGTCTGCTGCTCGCTTGAGAATGATTTCCTAAACAAGAAAAGAAATTTTAGAGGCTATAAAACTACCTTAGGTGCCATCTTCACGGGCGAGCAAATCACAACGAGTCCAACCTACTATCATCGGCGATAGTATCGCCCAGTGAAGATTGAGTTGGTTGTATCGAATTTGTTGGCACGGTGAGATTATCACCGCGATTCTCTCGTCTGTGCAGATGGCGCCTTAAAGCAATTAGCTTAGCTTTAAAGCAATTTTAGATTACTCAAGAGAGCCTCATGACTAGTAAAGTGTTCTTGTACTTTATTTGTTACGCAACAATGAATATCTACAAATGTTATTGTCAAAAATTACAAGTGATTCTATTGCAACATTAAAGAAATTCAATAAAATAATATTGTTACTTAAGTAGGTATATTGTCGAAAAGATACTAAATATAAAAATCAAAATCACATTCAGACTAAAAAGGCAATTTAACATCCAGAAAATACAACAAAAGTAAATCTTAGAGATGGAAACTCTAATTCTGAATTATGTACTTATTGTCTTTTATTTTGCGCGGTGATATGAATATGAGTAAAATTAAGTGGTTTTCGCTGTAAGAACTGAAAGAAGTACTCGTATGATTTCAATGCCTTAATACAAACCTTTGGTAGTTTTTCAGGGTCGCCCGGATGCCTGGGTATGAGTTTCTGGAGCCTCTGGAAGCCGTAATCTATCGTAGGCTCGTTCAGAGCTGCTATGCGAAACAAGAAAAACAAAATCAATCATTAGCTGCCCCACTAACGAATGAAAGCCTAATTGATGGATCGCTATCGAAAGAAATTGCGTACCATGTATTACTTTTTGGCCTGTTTTGGGTTCGCCGTGTGTTTGTTTTGTTAATACATTTTATTCGCTATGATGCCGATTTTCATCAACCGATCTGGTAAAATATTATGAGATCCAATGGTTTTATATTCAAACCCCAACCATTTGCACTATTTTGTACCTTCTCCTAGCACAAGCTTATTTGGAGGGAAAAGGGAAATAAATTAATTATTTTCTCATTTTGTCCATATTATGATCAAATGCAGAAACATCACCACACTTAGGTTTCTCTAGGTTGTGTGATCAGTTCTAGAAGTGCCCAGAGTAGTTTGTCAGTCAAAGAGACGAATTTTGACCAAAAACTCTCTACAAACATCGAAGATTTGACCTTTGATTAACTAACTTACTAATTTCCTAACCTGAATGTGCGGGTGTGAACAGCTGAGAAATTGTTCGATCACTAAGTAATTCCTCAAATATTATGCAATATATTTCGGTATCTGTCTGAAACCTTTACACGGCCCATCCGCTTAACCGAATTTGATGAAAGGTAAGAATAGAGATACTTTTTACCCGACTACGGCAAAGCCGAAAGGAAGGGTTATGATTTTAGCAGTCTATGTATGTATGTATGTATGTATGTATGTATGTATGTATGTAATATGTATGTATGTTTGTATCCAGATTCTGTGTGTTCCACCGTAGCGCCTAAACTACTGGGTCGATTTTGATAAATGAGGTTTCAATCGATTCGTTGTAAAGGCCCGGGTGACATAGGCTATATTTTATACGAAAAAAATTGGCCAGACGGATGTTACATCAAAAAAAGTGAGGGTCTTAAAAAATTTTTATCTTAGGGATAATCAAAGAATTACTAGTTTTTAAACCCCGTCAGATTTTTGAAACTGAAATCCATGCAGATGAAGTCGCGGGTATCAACTAGTAAGAAGTAAATTTTACAAAGAATTAAGTTTTACGCAGTGCCGGTAAAACCAACTGTGGTTTTTGGTGGTGCTGAATGTAACTTAAATGCCCTGTACATACTATAAGTTTAATAAATATAAATAAATAAGTACCTATTTACACACGAAAAAAATCCTAATTTGTAAAGCTGTTTAAAAAAAAATAATGTACTCACAAACATAAACAAATCTCCCGGGTGCGCCTTTGCAGAACTGTTTGCTCTTGTAGGAAAGCGTGACCTCCACCACGCCGGGTATGTGCCTTGGAGGCGTTTGCACTCTGATTGCGTGCGATGTTATTAGCTGTTGATGATTCCTCACATTAACACTTCATTTCAGATGTATTAACTTAAAATATACGAGGAGTTGGCGAACAAAATAGTTTAACTGCACGAATAAAATTGTACAAGAGGAGAAAAAACTGAATGAAAGCTGTAATAATACCGTTTTCATCTAAATCACGAATTTGTACTCAATTTCATCACAGTTTTAGTTAATTTTCCTTGGAAATAAATTCAAGTTTTTCTCTAGTGAACGGAATCATGAACTTTGGATTCAATTTCAGTACAGTTTTAGGCCGTTTTGCTTGGAAATGAGTTCAGATTCGTATTCAGTTTAGCAAAAGTGTCTGGATTATCAGAAAAAAGTATATTGATCAGAAGAGTTTTGTTTGCTAGCTCTTCATATTATGTAAGTATATACATATATTACTCTTCCTTGCTGACCTTCTCTTTCTTTTTTTCAGATTTAGTTATGCAGAGTATATTCACGATTTTTTCTATTATTATTTATTTTTAGTCGAAATAACTATCCTTTTACCTTTTTATTTTTCTTCATCACTAATGCAAGCAGTTTTAATCTATGGCCACACGAAATCACATTATATCAATGGGGAAACTCTCTGTAATGCTTTTATCTGATTTGATTTAAAGATTCGGTCTAAAAAGCTCACCTCGCTCCATACCAACATAGTTCCGAATACGACTTGGAGTCCATCGAAAAAGTTGTCCCCCACTATTATTACAGTGGAACCCCCTGACGTCCAGCCTTCGCTCGGAGATATTGCTTTGATGCATGGCGTTGCCACGGGCAACGGTGGGTAAAGCCCCGCTGTTGACGAAACATACCGTTTTAACCTCAAATACATGGAAATAAGGTCTAATTTTAACTGTCGTGATCCGACAGAAATTATTATCGCATCGCAATAAGTTCAAACTGAAAAGTTCCAAATCATACAAACACCATAAAAGTTGTAAAAGTTCTCATAAAGTCGTGAGTCCTAACACCAAAAATAAAAACCAAATGTAAACAATTTAAAAAGTTGAATAAATGCCAAACTACTGAAACTCACGCCGTCCCACTTGGGCATTTATCTTAAGACTTCGTGAAAAAGGACAATCGCTGTTATGGTGCGGAAACAACGAAGCAATTGGTTTTGATAATTGAAAATGAATTTTAATGTGTTGTGCTAAGGTTTCAGATACATTAAAGTTTGATGGTTGTTAAGACATTATTAAGTTGTTAATAGAGGTTGTAAGGGGGACACGCGCCGGAAGACAGAGGGGGCTCAAATCTTACGAACAAAACGACCCTGTAATAAAGACGAGAAGAGAAAGTGAATTTAAGGGGACGAAAGAAGATTACCGGAGCTACCTACTTTTTTAATTTAAGTAATAAAAATATTCGTTCCCTCTTGCAGTGAATAGTAATTAATATTTTATGTACTGTGTAGGTATCTACTTTGATTTTCATGTCGTTCTTTATGTATTGAAGGGGAGTGGATACCGCAGATTAAAGGTAAATTGTTCTAAAGTAGGTATACTTATACACTTCTACTTTTTAACTGCCATAAAAAATCTGTTTGATCAGAATTCAAAACTTAATACATAACTTAATACGTATAAGCAGGTTAGAAAATTTAAACCGAGTGTTATAAAATATCCGTAAAAAGCAATAAAAAGTCACAATTTTGGTAAAGTACATATTTTGTGACACACGGCATTTACATGACGTTTCGTTATTAGTAGCGTAAGTATAGTGTGGTCACACATTTATAAGATTCTTCAATAAAAGTAAAAAATATTTGCCTGCGCATATAAAATAATAAACTTTTCCTTTATTCGCCCTATTTACCCTTAATTATTTTATGATACTTAATTAAAAATTAGTGTTGGCTATATAAAGGAATATTTATAATTTTCAAATATTTTTTTACCTTGTATTAAAATTTGCAGCAGCTCATAACACTATTACATTTTTCCGTTGACTTATACGCGTAGTTTTTATAAGCATAAGTCCCCCTAAATTGCCTCTCTTCATGCCAACTACCCCCTTTCACCCCCTCAAGTTCCTTGCGAAATGTCTGCCGTGATTCCTTGCATACAAACGACAGCCTCAATTCTTGTATTATGACTTTGCACATTTGTCTTTAACGATAGAAACTTTAGAGCTGTGAAAATTGACCTTGATATTACAATTTGTAGCAAAGTTATGAATGCCTTTCTTACGATATTTTTTTAAAGTCTTGTAATGTGTTATACTTACGTAATACACATTACACGACTTATAAATTATAATAAACGAGGTTTCATTATTAATTTTGGGAATTTAAAATTTTTAAAGGTGCCATTGTTTTCATACCATATACTTATCTACTTAATTTAGATATGAGTTTTGTAATTTAGACATGAGATTATCCGAAACGATAGTAATGTGTTGATATGATATGCATGAAATCAAAGAAGAAACAAAGTATGTAACATTCTTAAATGTTTGGCGCAGTCAGTAGGATGGATAGTGCGGTATGAAGAATAAAGTTTATTCCAATCACGTTGTAATAATCTAATATATTTTAAGAAATAAAACTGTTATATAATAAAAATGTCAATAAAATAAAAATCTTAAAATAGAACCCATTAAATAAAAGTAATAAAATAAAGAAAAAAAAAAACAAAACGTACAATTATTAGGGTCAGGCGCGGCGTCAGTACCTTCAGACGGATCGAGTCGCTTAGCTCTTCGTCCGTGCTTGCTGTTGTTGTGGACGAACATGTTGTCTGATATGGCCAGCAGTGGACCGTCCACCATCACTTGTGTTGATATCACCACCTGCAGAAATGCACACGGTTAGTACACTGTTCACACTTAAAACATCGTAACAGAGTAAAGGAACAGCATAACGGATTTTCGTGATTTTTTGCGTAGATTTTATAAAACACTGGGAGTGACATAGGCTATTCTGTATCCCAGAAAATCAACACCGGCATTTGTAAAAACCTAAATCCACGCGGGCAAATCCGCAAGCACCAGCCAGTTTTTTGGTTAATAATAACGTTGCTAATGAACTTAAATACAGATTACAAAATGATTGAATATAGAAACAGGCGAAAGGCAAACGTAAATAACGGAATGCCAAAAAATCGATCGAGAAATACATGACAAAAAATATCTAGCGGACGACATCACGATCCATAACATGGAAAGCCCGAGTCCTATAATATAACACAATGATATTTTCGTAGCGAAATAAACGTAAGTAGGTAGGAACATTAACTATTTTTACCCCCGAAGTTCAAGATCATCAAAGGGAGCCACCAAAATAGATCTTCGATTCTGCAATGAAACATTACACGTACACAAACTCACATTCCTGTGCACACACAAACAGGAGCATACATGAAAAATCACACACACGGCATTACAGTTTACACATACATAGAAAAATGTGGATGGTTTTACACAGGCTCACATGTGAAGAATCGAAAGGGAGAGTCCCCAGGGAGGAGGGGCTAACGTCTCGAAATGGACGATACGATAGGTATGCAAGGAAGTGCATGGTCCATCGTCCATGCGACATAGTGCGGGTGGTCCTTGATTTCACAATATTAATTTACTTATAATAATTATTTTAATGACCTTCCTTTGATTTTATTTTTATAAAGGTCCATGATGAAGGGGAAATAGAAATGCTGTTAAAACATTTTACCTATATTTGTTCTATTCATTATTCCGCGTTTTCAGAAACCTAAAACCACGCGTCTCGTCATGATTTCCTGGGACAAAAAATAGAAAATGGCACTCTTCAGGCTTTAAATTATACCCATGCAAAAAATCACGTCAATCCGTTGCTATGTTTTTGAGTTTTTTTTTTTTTTTTTTTTTTTGTTTTTTTTTATGTCTGTGGATTCATTGCCTGAATTGAACGTTTTATTACTATTATTTGAATAAGCATCCATATCGTAACCTAAACCAAATTTCACTTGTGTATATTGTATGCATTTTATGTTAAATCTATAAAATAGGGCTCAATAAATAATCGGACAAAAGACATCGTCTCAAAAATAAGTGACCTCTTTACAAACAATAAAACACATAACAGGTATAACTTTAAAGACTACCATTTCCCCCAAGAACGTATTAATGCATAACGGTATATTACACCCATATATTCTTACCCTTGAAACATTGGGGAAAGACCGCTGAATTATTCAGTGACACACAGAAAGACAAATATAGACACGGCACACACGCTCAGTAATCGCTTATGCATATTGAAATGAGCACTATGTGTAACTAACATTAGTTCTAAATTTGCTTAAAGTTAGAGGACACGTAAGACAAATATGTCGAAGCCAAGTGAGGAAGTAAATTTGTACTCGTAAGTAGACTGTGAATGCACCTTTATGGCTGCCTCAGGGTTGACACAATTTACTTATGTATTCTAATAATAATAAGTAAACCGGTTTCACTCACTCAGTCAAACTGCTTGCACTGAAAAAAGTTTTAAAGTAAGTAGGAAAGAAACTTTTAGAGAGTAAAAGAAATCCTTTCTGAACGTTCTGAGCAATTTTATTAAATTAAGTACTTGTCATAAACATTGATTAATTTAAACTTCAACTTAACTACAAAAAATTGACTAATAAGCTCCTAACATTGGTATGCAGTATGCATTAAAATGAATGGGAAAGAAGTTATCGTTAAAAAACTGTTTTTGGGCGCCATTTTTCCAAGATGGCTGCGCGAGCGGCAAAGGTACCAGGTGGCAAAATAAAAATTCGGAAAGAGCACATCGAAATCTATAAAACCACCAATTTGCATAACTTTCTGAAAACTTTCCAGATAAGCCCCTTTTTGACGACCAAATTACTGGGCTAAATACAATACTACAATAATAACTGAAGTAGTGTGTAAATTACTATAAACTACTTCCGCAGCTGTATAGAAAAAAATCAAAAACAAAAAGATGTAAAGAAAGTAAATAGATAAATTCGCGTAAATAAATTTAATTTCATCCCTCCCCAAATTGGAGGTGCTTCAAATATTCAGGAGCCGTGAACGCAACCCTTTCTTCGGCTGAGGGCGATACGAATGCTAGACGAATGGTACAAGTTAAACAACTAACGCGGGAAGAGATTTAGTTTTTTCGAATTATAAAATATATGAAGCAAAGCTTAAACGATTAAGTTGAGAGGGGAAATATGATAAGAGGAGAATATAAACATGATATTGAGGGATTAAAAAATTAAACTTTTTTAAAAATGTGTTCCTTTTACTTGAATTGAGATGCCCCCTGAATAGAAATTATATATCAATAATTAACACCCCTATATATTTTTTTAAGTATTCTATAACCGTTTAGTGCGCAAATATTAACTTCTAAGAAGACAAGAAAGGGTTTTTTTTAAGTATGCGAGCTTTGATCACCGTTAAATAACACCAAAGCATGCCAAAGCAACCAATAACCATGCAGCCTAAGATTTTGATTGAAACAAAAAGGTTTTTTATTCAAATAAACTTTTAAAATATTGGAATAGATTGAACTGATTGAAGATTAACTTTAAAATGTAAAAAATACTAGTACTTGTAAAATATAAATTAAAATAAAAAAATAAAATTCTTAGGTACGAGTTATAAATTATTATTCTATATTTGCATAAATAGGACTTTCATTGGTTTACATAAGTAAAACGACGCTAAAATTAACGATGGAACAAAGTCAAACTTTGCTTCATAAAATAATATCCCAGAATCTTTTCCTTTGAACCACAATCAGCAACACAAGCAGGTCCAATGTCGAGTTCGCCGGTAATTTTTCTCACAAGTACCTATCGTAGTAAACAGCCTGCCACTGACTTGTAGACAGCAACAATAACAACGTAACACCCTTTATTAGCAAAGCATTCTTACTTAAAACATAAAACCAATACATCACACTATCACACTAATAATGTTATAAAGGAGAAAGTTTGTGTGTGTGTGTATGTTTGTTACTCCTTCACGCAAAAACTACTGGACGGATTGGGCTGAAATTTAGAATGGAGATAGATTATACCCTGGATTAGCACATAGGCTACTTTTTATCCCGGAAAATCAAAGAGTTCCCACGGGAATTTTAAAAAACCTACATCCACGCGAACGAAGTCGCGGGTATCAGCTAGTAATAATATAAAACTAGATAATTGTCTTGTCCACGTGGATATAGGTTTTTGAAAATCCGGCGGAAACTCTTTGCGAGTATATTATATTATATGTAAGTATAACTAACTACATAATACGTTTGTGGTGTTCTTTCATAATATAGTACATACTATAGAAACTTACTTGAAACCTTCTCATGTCTCTTGGGTTGCCGGCGTTCTTCAAACAGTTTTGGTTGCATTTCAGAAAGAACTTCAGAAAAAACCTGAAACAAAAAACAGATTAAATACATATTTAATAATAATAATATTATATATTTATTAATAAGCCAGACAGAAAATAGGATTTCCAAAATAGCTCATTGATAAGTATTTACATTACAAATGTTTTTACGGTTTTGTACCCGAAGGTTGCAAGGTTGAAGGTTGGTCGCTGTTTGTTCGTCTGTCTATCCGTCCGTCTATCTGTCAGTGGGCTTTATCTCATAAACCGTAAGAGGTTAAGAGTTGAAATTTTTACAGAATGTCTATTTCTATTGCCGCTATAGCAACAAAATATAAAACCATGCAAATAAAAAAAAAACATGGTACTATGGTACCTACTACCTATATCTTGTAAGGTATGGAATCCTTCGTGTGCGAGTCTGACTCGCAATTGAACGTTTTTTTTGTAATCATACTTTTCTAGTAAATACCTAGTAAGTTGTTATTATTCAACACATTTTGAAACAAAAAAAAAACAAAATTAGTATAAGATAAAGTCGTTACACTTTCAACTCCAAAATAAAACCAACTGTTTCCACTTGAGTGGAAACCGTAAACTCCCCATTATAGTATTAATTTGTTTCTCCTGTTCACAAATTTGTATCTTCCGCTCTTTCTCGTTTTTGTGTAACTGCAATTAAGTGCTCGAGTGAGAGTTTTTGACGACCTCCCTGGCGCATTGGGAGGACCCGGGTTTGATTTCCGGCAGGGGCAATTTTGGGAATTAATAATTTCAAAACGTCTATTGGGAGGCTTCTGTCGTGGCTAGTGACCATCCTACCGGCAAAGCCATGCCTTCAAGTGATGTGTCTAAGCGTCCTGGTACGTTGCTACGTAGAAACAGAGGGTATGGGTAATTTTAACACGTTTAATAAAACTGCCATATTTCTCCCAAGTTAGCCCGCTTCCATCTTAGACTGTATCATCACTTACCACTGGGTGAGATCGGAGTCAAGAGCTAACTTGTAATGGAATAAAAAAAGAGTGCCAAGCTCACAACTTTTTGTCTCTATTTAACACGAAAAAAATTACGAAGCTTTTACGGCTAAAAGCCTGGACTAAATCAAACAATTTTCAATGAAAGTCTATAGGCCCAACTATCGCCATATCGGATTACATACAATAGCCGGTCTTTACAATTTTACGGTGAGATCCGGTTAAAGGAAAACAGGCTTTAGGTCCTCGTGTTAAGGTTCTCGTAGGACGTGGTGGTATGTTAGGTAGTGCGTAACGTAGAATGCGATCGGGCGGGCGATCACGATGAATGCTTTAGCAGAAATATTTTACATAGCCTACGGCACCAGGATTGCCGCCATGCCGAATATTGCTGTGCCAACAGATGGAAATATATTGAGAGCTGCTACTACTCGCGTACGCACTTTACAAAATATACAACTCTAAAATTTCAGTAGGGAAATGAATGAGCTAGTCATAATATTATGTAGGACTTGTAACAAGAGACATACTGTATTAACCTAGAGATAAAAATATACACATATATTCTGTTTAGATCCCTTTACCACATCATACGAGTAAAATCTGTACTTAGTTGTATTCTGAGAATAGTGTTCGCTGTGTTTCATTCTTTGATTTGTAAATGTTTGCCTTAGGCTTGATTTTGGATACCCCCACTTTTTTGGATGTAACATTTTTAAAATGTAGCTTATGTCACCCGGACTGTAATAACGAATCGATTGACACCTCATTCATTAAAATCGGCTCGGTAGTTTAGGCGCTACGGTTAACAGGGCTCTCTCCGTCACTCGTTTCCACTCGTTTCATACAATCGTAGTTCCAATTTCATTTGAATATTAAGCAACCAAAGTCCATGAAATTTTGCAGACATATTCTAGAAACTAATATCTGTGTCTGTGGTGTTTTAGATTTTTCTAAAAATATCTAGTTTTAAAATTACAGGGGCTCAAAGATTTGTATGAAAATTTTAAGACCGCGTAACTTTGAAACCGAATATTTTAACAGAAATCTAGAAAACCAGAGACATAGATATTAGTTTCTAGAATGTGTCTGCAAAATTTCATGGACTTTGGTTGCTTAATATTCAAATGAAATTGGAACTACGATTGTATGAAACGAGTGACGGAGAGAGCCCTCTTAAGCATACAAACTTACATACATGCATACATACATACATAGACTGCTAAAATCATAACCCTTCCTTTTGGCTTTGCCGTAGTCGGGTAAAAGTGACGTAGAGAGGGTGTAAAAACAACTCTATATCCACTTACTGAGGGTAGATACGAAAGTGCCGCGAACGTATTTGTGGAGCCCGCGGCGTCGCGCATCTGTCCGCATTATTTATGTTAAACACCTTATGTCACAATATTGCGAGTTAGTTTACGCGTTACGCTTTACGTCAAACGAAGCCGACTGAGGTATGAATGGAGATTTTATTTCGGGAGCGAGGAGTGACGACTAATGAGTGTACTTTTTTGAGCTGTTAATTTGAAACTGAAACATCTCAAGACCTAATACCGGCTGCCCATGGTCCGTGATATTGCGTACGAACGCGGACCAGCCTGCATCGACGCGCACTATGTGATGAGTATCGCTCGTGGTCGCACAGACACGTCATCGTCGTCCGAGCCTTGTGTGCGGTGGTCATCGGCCGTGCGCGATGATACGCAGAATCACGCACCGTGGGAAGCCAGTATAATAATATCTATCACTTATTGCTAATCTTAGAAATGAAAATTCGATGTTTTAACGTAGTAGGTACCTCTTTTATACCCGATATCGGCTGTCTTTTTAGAGAACCATAACCCAAGCACTCAGTGCCAATAATAATATTATATTCAAGTTTTGTCGCATCCCACTGCATGCCGCCTTACGTTGTGTTTCAGGTTGGCTTCATTTTTTAAGGCAAAGTTTATTCTCTTTCTCGCACTCTATATATTTTTCAATGATTATTATAGCTATGTAAGTCACACATAGTACCACTTGTGTGCAATAATAGACTGGCATTTCTAATCCTTTGTAAGGTCTATAGATACTTCTAGACATATCGACTGTTGACAAAATGGAGATAACCCAAGTTAAACTTGCCATCAATATCTTTTAGAAGGGTCAACTGATCTGCGGTGGCCGGTACATATACGAATCACTTTGTCGGTAAACCCTAAACCACTGAAATAATGGCCCAAGTGTTAAGGTATCTATCTATACCTAATGTAATGTATCCCATTTTTTCCTCCGACATAGTGATCTGAGACTGTTCTTGATCGGTATCTAGGTAAGTAGGTAATAACTATAGTAAGGATATTTTTAAAAATTGATTTGGATTGTTAAAATAATATAAAATTATTAATTTATCTGATGAAGGTAGTTTAACAAAATCGATATTTGGCTAATTCGATGTCATATGGTCCTGTAAGGTTATTTTTAAAAAGTTGATTTGAGTTGTCAAAAATAATATAAAATTATTAATTTAGCTGATGAAGGTAGTTTGGTAAAATCGATATTTGGCTCATTCGATGTCATACAATCTGTTACTAGGAGGCCAACAAGATTGAACTTGCATAAATACGGGTGTTTTGAAGGTTTTAGTTTAGTCTCCTTCCGAGATTCGGAGCGATATCGCATATTTTCGGTATTTGGGTTGTGAACTGGATAATTAGATGTTGTGATAGCAATCACGCTCTAATTAAATTATTTATTTTGGCATTAGTTTGTTTAGATTAAAACTCTCGGATAACCTTGCACATTAAACTTGTGTTTTTTTGTGTTGGTTTTGGAGAGGACATTCCAATAATTCGATAAAAATATTTAAATAATACCTTCTTTTCTGAGTGACGCCAATAATTCAGAAGCGGGACGTGTCTCACGCTGTCTTAATTTCGCTTTGGTATCTTTTTGTAAACAACCCACATTTGATTAAAATTTTTATTGAGTTTGATTTGGTGATTAAAATTTTTAGTTTTTTTTTAATAATTTAGTCTTTTGTGAAGTGGAAAGTAATTTGCAATAAGTGGTTCAGATTTTGTATACATCGAATGAGAAGTTAGTCGTTTGGATTTATTGTTGACTTGATATTAAAACTGAGAGTTCGGCAGTTCAGGGGTAGGTTTTAATGATTTGACGGAGGGCAGGATAGCCCATGATTTGGATTTGACTTAGGGCAAGGAAGCCCGCGACTGACATGACAAGATTATTTAGAAACACGAGGGCGTGTTAAATTCAGGACGGCCGAACTGTAAGGTTATTTTTAAAAAGTTGATTTGAGTTGTCAAAAATAATATAAAATTATTAATTTAGCTGATGAAGGTAGTTTGGTAAAATCGATATTTGGCTCATTCGATGTCATACAATCTGTTACTAGGAGGCCAACAAGATTGAACTTGCATAAATACGGGTGTTTTGAAGGTTTTAGTTTAGTCTCCTTCCGAGATTCGGAGCGATATCGCATATTTTCGGTATTTGGGTTGTGAACTGGATAATTAGATGTTGTGATAGCAATCACGCTCTAATTAAATTATTTATTTTGGCATTAGTTTGTTTAGATTAAAACTCTCGGATAACCTTGCACATTAAACTTGTGTTTTTTTGTGTTGGTTTTGGAGAGGACATTCCAATAATTCGATAAAAATATTTAAATAATACCTTCTTTTCTGAGTGACGCCAATAGTCCGTTGCTAGGAGGCCAACAAGAGTGAACTTGGAAAAATACCGGTGTTTTGGAGGTTTTTAACCGACTTCCAAAAAAGGAGGAGGTTCTCAATTCGTCGGGATCTTTTTTTTTTATTTTTTTATTTTTTATGTATGTTCCCCGATTACTCAAAGACCCCTGGACCGATTTGGAATTTTTTTTTTTTTGTTTGAAAGGGTATACTGTGCAGGTGGTCCCATATAAATTTGGTGAAGATCTGAAGAATATCTTCGGAGATGGAGAACAGAACTCCTCAATGGATAGGAGCAAATTGCTCGCGATCAGTGTAATAGCTTAGTAAACAGTAGGGTTTTAACTGGGCACAGCATATTATAGTACAGTAGGGCCACTAAAAATTGTGAAATAAAAAATTTTCAAAAGAAAAATAAAACCGACTTCAAAAACGACAAACACTAAAAAGTAAAAAATAACTTTTGTTTAGCTACACGTGTAATGCACCTAAGTATGAAGTCGGGCGAGCTTCACTCTTGGATTTCTAATTTTGTTTTAATATGCTTGCTCGACTTCATACCTAGGTGCATTACACGTGTAGCTAAACAAAAGTTATTTTTTACTTTTTAGTGTTTGTCGTTTTTGAAGTCGGTTTTATTTTTCTTTTGAAAATTTTTTATTTGTTAACTCTCCCACTGAGATTGGGAAAGATTATTATTGCATATTTTCGGTGTTTAGATCGAAAAATTAGATGTTGTGACCTGTGTGTGGAATCAGGATCTAATTAAATTAAATAGTTTATTTTGCTATTATTTTCATTTGTATTCAAACTCTCGGATGACATAGGCGTTGAACCTATGTTTTTCGCGTAGGTTTCGGGATGAAAATATTTAAATAATAATTAGCTGCTTTTCTGAGTGACGCTTATAATATTGATAGGTTAGGGTAAGTACCTACTGAAATCTAACTAGGTTTTACTAAACGGAAGTCCGTAGGTAGTTTGAAATAAAGTAAGCAGTAACTTTATTAACAGCACCTAATTCAGCAGTGTACAGCGTGTAGTCGTAAATAACGCTAGCCCGTATAAATTAGCGCCTGTCGAGCCTTCTCGTGCGCGAACACCGTGTGTCTTGGATAGCAGTGTAGGTGGACTTTAGTAGAGAGGAAACCTATAGGTTTATATATATGATTAGTCCAATATTCCAGTCTGATCGTAAAGCTTAGGAAAGTCTTTTATAGTTTTATTGAAGAAATGTAATGAAATAACATTTATAATTCATGTAGGTAGAGCAACCTGTGCAATGCCTGTGCCACTTATGCCACATGTATGTGCCACGGGCTTGGAAAATAGATTCTACCTGAGAAGAGCCCGCAAGAAACTCGGTCGTAACTCTTTTCAAAAAGCAAAATTTTACAATTTTAGGTAGTAGGTCTGTACTATTATACCTATTATATTCTGTGATACTAGCTATCACAATCAACATCAACCTCAACCGATAGACGTCCACGGCTAGACATATAGGTAGGTCTCTTATAGGGGCTTCGACATAAGTAGGTACCCACTCGTTTGACATCGAAAGGCGTCTGCCAGGGCTGAGCTTTCAGGTAAGGTTGCTATGTAGCTATTAGCTATAGGTATAGCTACTAGCTATACAATACACGTAATAGGGTTACTTTTTCAAAATTATATAAAAATTGTTCTAAACGTAGTTCACAAGAAACCCGACTGCGACAAAATCAAACCATTCCCAATAAAGGGCACCCCGCGCCTACATAGAAAATATTTACCCATCGCATCACGAACAGAAAGGTAACTGTATTTTTCGTCGTAAAAACTACCCCGGGTTTTCATCCCTTCGATACCTACTCGTATATTATATAGCCCTATCCGTTAAAGCTTATCTCAAGACATCATACAGAATGCCGTAAGTGGAGTATTTCAGATGCTGAATGATTATGCGTTAGAATAATTTTGATAAACTGCAATCTATTTTTTATTCCCGGAGACCAAAATGACAACTTGAAATGTCAAACTTAAAAATAATGATACCAGCTTAGCAAAAATAATGTTGTCCTCATGGTTCCGTTTTTTTTTGGTGGTGGTAGATGCTTTTAACGATTCAAAAGTACTTGTAAAAGTCTAATTGAATAAAAATATTTAGAATTTGAATTTGAATTTAAATTTTGTTAGATACAACCTGTTTTGTGTGCCTTTTCAATAAAATGAAATTCAAGTCATGAACTCCCTTGTTATCCTTAAGTTGTTTTAAAACCCATAGTCCTAAAGTCAGCAAAGTCGTTTATATTGAACCAGATTAAGAAAATTTTGCTTGGCATAGACTAAACACTTAAAGTAGGTACTTACCGACAATAGGCAGCTCTACCTACTTATGTGTAGTATCGATACATTGTTGCAATAAAGTTAGTTCATTATTTTGTATAAAGCGCTTTTTATAGTTTTATTCCTCGCATATTCCACTATACGGTGGAAAAAATCTACTACGGCATTAAGTCGCGGTGAGGAGGCGGGGGTAAGTCGAAACACTTGACTGCCACCCGCCCCACACTCCTCTCTATACATATACTATGTTTATTTGCATGGATGTTCCTTTCAAATAGTTTAAAAATAAAACTTTCCTTTGTAACATAATATTCAGTGATCCTACTTTTTGTTTTGAACTCAAGTTTTGTAAAAACTTTACTACAGATACTTTTGAGATTTTTTGAGGACAGTAAGTACCTACCTAGGTATCTACCAGATACGCTAAAGTCAACGCTCAATATAAGTTCATTATTAAAACATTTTTCAGATAAGTAAGTATACCTAACTATTAGTCGAAAAATGAAGACCTTAAAGCTAAGTACCTAAGTAACTAGTGTAGGTAAGTACTTAATGGCCTCCCTATAGGTTAGTTATTGATGAGATATTTAGGTGGATCTTTTTATACCTACGTAGGCAGGATTTACCTACTTATATTTAATATTAATTTTAGATTCATCCATCGGCAATGACTAAGACTGGCAGTTTTTATAAGGTTCGGTTCCTATCCGGTTCCCATTGCCTTTTATTTGTACTAAAATAACGAATTATTTTTGTCATTACAAAAGTTATGTCAGTTACAGTGGTAGTTAATATTATAATGTTTTGGTATCTGTAGTAGTGCGTAGACATGCTACTGGACAAGCCATTGAAATCTACTGGTGTTCTGGTGTTCTCGTTACCGAATTCAGGAGGATTTGTGGCAGGGACATTTTTATATGATGACAAGCTGATGGTAAGCGGCGATGCAGGTATTCCTAATTTAAAAGGAGTGATAAAGATGTATCAAAATGGAATAGTAATAGAAAACATTCAAAAGCTAAACCGCATTCGGCAATCGAACGTTCGCGAAGAACGCGCACTGACAACAAGCGGTCTCTTATAACTTTTCCCTTTTAACCTTTCGCCTCCCTCGGGCTCCCTCGGGAGGCGGTCCCCTGGGCCGGTTGTACTCCCCACGCCCCTCACCACTCAATGCCGACACGCCATGCGGACGGCAAAGATTAACTATCCGAAAGATTGTCCTGAATTGGGTACAACGATCTACTTGCTCGAATACCTGGTCAATCTAAGGTCAAATAAAAAATACAAGGTATGTTTAAGTTCTTAAGAAGATTTTTAGGTGTTAATCTACTCTAGAAACTTAGTTTAACTAACTCTTTCTAAAGGTATGCTTACACGGCCAATTGAAATTCCGCAATGCCAGGCAATTTTAGTGAATTATGATGCCACGATCACACGAAGCAATTTATTGCAATACCCAGCAATATCTGAAAATTTCAGCAATTTTATGCGAAATGATTGCTCCAGATTGCTCCACCTATTGCTCCAGATTGATCCATACGTGTTGCGGAGCGACAATTGCTTAAAAATTGCCCATGTACAAATACCATTAAGCTTTTATAAAATAACGCGTTAAAATTTTCACATAACAATTTTAGAAGCTCTCTGCACTTTCTCCGCGTATAATCTTTGATGTCGTGCGACGGGCTTACAACGGGCCCAGTTTTCGACATTGTTTTTCCGCTTGCGCCTACAGCGAGCGTTTATATTTCAGTGCGTACAGAATTCAAAGGGTAACTGCTTTCCGTCTCCCACGTAAAGATACACATAGGTAGGTTACCTACTAGGTAAAAATTCCGATTTCTCAACTACGATTTTATTAAATTTAATTACCTACTAGACATTTACGAGTAGGTCCTACTCTTGAGGCTACCTATATATTTTTCCAAATAGCAAGATTACCTATAGGTAGTAGGTACCTACTTGCCTAATTTTGCAAAACCATTGAGAAAATATCGCTCTAAAATGTTACATGTATGTATGTAAAATGTATGTTTAAAAGGTTCCTGAACCTTCTCCGTTCATAATCTTTGATGTCGTGCGACGGGCTCGCAACGGGCCCAGTTTTCGACTTTGTTTTTCCGCGTGCTCCTATAGCGAGCGTTAATATTTCAGTGCGTACAGAATTCAAGGGTTAACTGTTCCCTCCCTGACGTAAATAGACACAAATACATCGATTACCTACTAGACATTCCGCTTTTCTGAACTACGAATTTATTCAAACTTTAGATGAAATAGAAAACTTTAGATAGGTAGGTACCCACTTACTAGCTTTTTATACTTATTATAAGTATGTGTAAAGTTCCTTTCATCGTCGTGTTAGGTAGATTTTATTAGAATTGAAGAGATGACCATTGAAATACATTTAGGTACATGAGAGGAGACGAATTATCCAACGAGCATGATAACCGCGACGTAACCACGGCAAGTCTTTCTAGACGCCTAACGGCTGAAAATAATATCTGAATCTGTTTCTTTCGTCATCGAAATTCATCAAATATTAAACGGTCTTTTTTGACAAATAACAACGTTGTTAGTAATGAGGTAGGTAAGTAATTTATCAACAGATTTACCTATTGGTATTAATTTTGGCAATAAGAAGCAAAAGTGACTTAGACGGGATCTCTTTACTTGTAAGGCCTGTTAAACTATTGATAAAAGAAGATTTGGTCATATTATGATAGTAGATAGACCACGTAGCGCGTAGCTAGGTAGGTAGGTACCTACTTACCTAAAATAAATCCATCTAAATAAAGTACGTTACATACACGATGTACACTTATAAAAATCGAATAGTTTTTCCAATGCGACGAGTCTGAAACTCTGTAGGATATCGGGAGACGCAGCGTCCCGTTACCATAGCAACGCGAGAAACCTCGCCTTTCATAGCCCTCCGCAGTATATAAACGAAATAAGTACTTTATGATAAAGTCTACGATACATTTTGTGCCTAATCATTTGGATGAAAAACAAAACCACATAGGTAGGTACCTACTAGGTAACCACATAGATTAGCCTACCCAAGGCTATTAACCTACACAAGGTTGTATAGATAGGTACTATGTAAGCGGTATAATGAGAGATTTAAACCTACCCATAAAACCATTGAGCTATTTAAAGGCTTCAACACTAATAAAGGTCCTGTTTGCTACTAACTGCAATAAAAAATCTGTCAGATTTATTAACCTATCATTATTATACTAGGTATGGTAGGGATTAAAATAATAACCATATCGTCAATGTCAGGTTATTTGCACCTAATAAGTATCTACAGTGGACTAGGTCAAAGAAGTACAGTCGGATCGAAAATAGTTCTGATAAATTTTCAATTGACAATAGGTACAGACGTCATCCAATCGCTCGTGGCTTGTAAGCTTCCAGCGGAGTTTCCGTGGAAATACCTAACGTTACACCCTCTGACGTTTTCCGTCGATATCCTGGCTTTTTTGTCCTTTTTTCAAGACAAAAGTAATATATTGTGGATGTTCGTTAAATGAAACTTCACATTCCAATTTTTTTGAGTTATCGGTGTCTATACATTTGTCTTTTCTTTTTTATATTCTCTTAAACGAAATCCGCTTTAACTTAATTTTTTATAGATAACTTTTTTAAGTTATTGAAATTAGTAGCTTACAAAGAAAAATCGTTTTCTATGAATAGGTATGTCAAAATTAGTACGACAATGAAAAAAGCAAAAATGAATGAAATAAGTAGGTACAGCACGCAACTAAGTTTCTTCGGAATGACCCGTTCCGTTGGTTTTAATGAATTTCAATGCGTCTTTGGCCATTATTCAAACATTTCACAAAGAAAGTTAATTGTGTTTTAACTTAACATCAAAACATAGAATACATATATCCGACCATAGGAAAGGCATTTTGAACAGAAGAAGATTGCATTTGACGATTCAAAAGCAGCTAAGTAGGTACCTACCTGTAAAAGTTTACTTAACCTACCTATTTGAATAAAAATATTTCTATTCTATTCCATTCAGTTCGTGCAGGCCGGTTTGTATTAATGAACGTTGATTTTCATATGAAAAATGAAAAGTATGAAGGATTCCTTACGATAACTTCCTTGTCAACATACTTTGCTTAGATGTCGAAACCAATAACAAAGTCAGTTACAAAAACACCACAATAAACTCTCTACATGTTTGGCGGAAACTAAAGCACTTAGCGCTTGCCTAGACTAAAACGCCGCATTCTGCCCGACCTCTTTCCAGCACAATCAACATACAAAGACAAGGGGCAACATTACGCGTCACTTCATTGTGGGCACCACTCTAATTGTAACTACACTCTGGGGCGCCATCAGGCGCTCAGCGCTCCCGATAGTAGGCGTGGGTAACTAATCTTCGACCCCTACGTACTAATACACCGCCAAATCCAACCAAACAAATTTAAACTCTACCCGAAACTAATAAGGTTAGCTTTAACTCGGCAATGTTAATCGTATTTGCAAACGTAGCGAGGGCTAACGCACACTATCAACTCATTAAATTGCATCGCCTTTTTAATGAGTCTGAAAGTGAACAAAGGATATCGGGAACGATTACATTAAGTACGTACTTGTAGCGGTGAGATAGTTTGTTTCCTCGGAAATGTTTAGATAAGCAAATTAAAGTATTAATAAAGTTCATTTTCAACCTGAAATCGTCTCGGTTATTTTACTTACCCTGCTACAGTAACTTTATAAGCATTCTGGTTCAACATCATTTTAATTTTATTTTTGTTTTCTTTTCTTCAAGTGGGTTATATCTTTAACATGCATCGCATGTGCAAAATAGAGGTCTATAGAAAAGCCCAAACCTTAGAAATAAGTAAGTAACTAAGTACCCTTATTCGTATTTTTTTTTTGTTGTAAGTACTGAACTTCTAAAATAGGAATAATTTTTATAGCCAAATTAACCTAACTTATCTACCACCGATACAGAATGGCCTTTCTAATTTATTGACATTGTGTGGGCAAAAAAGATAGGTAAATGATTAAGTTTATCGAGAGCTTTTGCTGTTAAAAAATCTTATAAATCCACCCTCTAAGTAGGTAGTAGGAATAAAAATCAATAATAATGAACACCGTAAAACCACTGAATTTATAAATCCAACCGAAATCTACTACCACCTCCGTCCTCCATCCATACCAGGTTACTTAAAGCATTAAACTCTTCCGTGCCATCCATAACTACTGAACTAAAACCACTTTTAAATATACGAGAGTACTTCCCATTTTATGTAAAGCACACAGAATTTACCTACGTTGCACGCCAAGCCCTCATATTTACCGAGTGAATATGCTATAAAGTGATATCACGTGATCGGTACCCGGGTAATAGTTATAAATTACCCGGGTAGTTTATAAAAGCCGGTTAACCCGAGGTAAGCGGACAAGGCGGGTAATTTATTATTGGGAAATTCGGACGCATTTTCATATATGCCCTATTGATCATATTATCACAATGGGATACAAAAGGGATTGTTGTAATCATATTCGGTGCCAAAATTATTTATTGGTCACGTATCTTACTATTTTTAACCCCCGACCAAAAAAAGAGGGGTGTTATAAGTTTGACGTGTGTAGGTATCTGTCTGTGGCATTGTAGCTCCTAAACGATTTTAATTTAGTTTTTTTTTTGTTAAAAAGGTGGCTTGGTCGAGAGTGTTCTTAGCTTCCAAGAAAATCGGTTCAGCCGTTTGAAAGTTATCAGCTCTTTTCTAGTTACTGTAACATTCACTTGGCGGGCTGGTGTTATAATTTTTTAATTTACACTTGTATTCTACAAGTTCAAAAGTTCATCAAAGAAAACATTGCTTCTATTATAGGTAACTATTTCTGAATTTTACCTTATTATTTGCTAAGCTTTAGCTTATCTTTAAAGCCTTTTCCTGCTTGGCCTGGATTAATTTTAATTTTGTGCTTTTTGTTGTATTTTTATAACGTAATTTTACTCTTACCTTATAAGTTAACGTAATGATAAAATTAAATAACCGCAGTAGGTAACTGTTGAACACGAGTGTACAGATTTTATATTCGGGCGCCTCGTCGGCTCTTTATCATAAGAAAACTTTTAAGGTAAACATATTTAGGTTTTCCTGTCTAGTTTCCTGAGCTGTGGTTCTAGTCCTACCTAATGTACGGTTGGCCTCAGAATTCGAGTAGCAATTCCGCGAAACACGCCACACACACCTAACCTGACGCATGTGCATAGCCGTGCCACGTGAATATGATCACGTGAAAAAATCACGTCGATCCGTTGCGACATGATTAAAGGACAAACAAACACATTTTTGCATTTATAATATGGGTAGTGATTGTAGTCGGGATCGAATCTATATGACTAGTGCAGGTCATATCAATTCGATGACTGAGATCTCTACACCGGCTGAGAAATCAGCAGATAATCCTCAAACGTTGAACCGATTTTCATCAAACATAGCTAAGAATTATCTCGATTAAGGAGGCAAATAATCCAGCGCTACGATGAAACAAACAGACACATAAACACACAAATACACATGTTTTATAACATCTCACTGTTTGCTTCGGGGGTTAAAAAGAAAGGTAGAACCGAAAAACCAAAACATAAACGTTATATCGACGATCCTACAAAACTGCTCTATCAAAATATAACGACCGCGATAAAACGATGGAAAGAAAGCAAATACCATCGAATTTCTAAAGATCTTACAATATCCCCGGTCCCTTTCCCACTTACGTGTGATGTCTAATTCTTACTTGTTCTGGCCGAAGTTTTCCGTTTTATGGGCTAGTCGATAATATTTTGGTACGGTGAGATATGTGCTAAATATTTTACGATGACCAGTTTCCCAAATAGTTACCTGTGACTGTGAGCATAGAATTCTTTTGAAGCTCTAACTTTTTGGCTTTGCAAACCTGCGTTCTCGAAAAGTTCGTAATACCAAATGACGAGTGGTCGGTCTTTGTCTGGCATTGGGCTCAACAAAATAATAATTATGGTACTTGGTACTTATTAGGGGAACTGAGATAAGAAGAGAAGAAGGGATACTAAAAAAACTGCAGTCAGTGCAGACTGCCGAACGAAGTGAAAAATTAAACTTAAAATTAATTGTAGTAAGTTAATACTTATCAAAACATAATCTGTATATTAAAATCATGAACATTAGTTAACAGTAGTTTAGTTTTTACATCTACCAACCCTCCGAGAACTATTAACATTAGCATAACGGTAACGCTACGATGACGATTACCCATCCCAAAATCGCCCAACGCGCCTTTAGAAGATTTTACTTCAATAAGGTCACAAAATATTTTACTCTACGTATTTTATTATAGTGTAACGTTTTACGCGTATTTAATTAATACTGCATTTACTTAATTAGTGTATTTTTATCATGTTTGCCTAACAAAGTGTCTTGATGTAATGTCATTAATCTTAGGAGGTTGGCAGCACAGCAAACGACCTCCCGTTAAAGCGCTCCATAGCCTGTGTCCCGTAATATGCCTGTATAGCCGGAAAAACGTCAACCGAATACCGCAGACACGTCAAGCGAAACAAAACCTTGACACGATTGATTTAAGATACATTAATGGTTGCACTGGCGTTGATTTGAGTTAGGGTTACCAACGAAACTGGCTATAGAAGAAGAATGTACTTTAATTAAAATCGGGAAACAGGTACAACTAACGACTAATGGAACCAAAATTTTGTAAAAGGCAAAGAGAAACGGTGGATCGGAAAAGAAGAACAACAAGAATATTAGGAAACACACATAATGAGTTGTTTTAATAAAGTCATGTTATAAATCAATTGTTAGCGGCCAATTGAAACTTAAAAGCAACGTGAAATAACTACCAATGGTAATTCAAAATCATATTACAAGGCTACTTTTAATAGTTAGCTAAGTAATTTGGCACACATTATTGAAGTAAATTAGTGTAATAGTTACAAAGAAGTTATTGGCATACATTACATTTTCCTGTAAAAAAAACTTATCGGTGGCATCCCTACAGTCAACAAATAGATAATAAGAAATCCCAGTGTAGAAAAAGGCAAATTCGTAAGACGTATTTTTTTGCCAGGAAGAGTGTCGGTAGCATTGTTAAATATATCGTCCAATCAGTACTGGGGAAGAAATTAGCGTTGGAAAGCGAATGGCACAGTGTCCCGGTCTACCCTTTTATGTGAGATGTAAAAAAAAGATCTTATTTGAATTTGGAAGACAAATTAAAAAGAAAATGAATTCTGCACTAATTTAACGGAGGGACTTTCTAGACGATTTTCGGGGATCAGTCGGATGGCTTAATTAATGCATTAAAGTTGAAATTCGGTTTTCCACGTCTGTGAAATTGAGTCTTCATTCTAATAAAGACGAGTCTACGGTTGCTACGGCATACGTTTCTCTATAATTATAATTATATACCTTCCTCTTGAGATTAAGATACAACAAAATATGATTTACTTCACAGTTTAGTGGTAGTCTGTTTTTATTCTTGCCTACCTATCAAATTGTATATTACTAGATTTTTCCCGCAAGTTCGTCCGCCTACCTACATAGAGTACCTACATAGAGACAGACAGACAGACAAACAGACAACAAAATGATCCTATAAGGGTTCCGTTTCTCCGTTTGAGGTACGGAACCCTAAAAACGGATCAAGTGCCTGTCACAACACGGTATTATTTCTCAACAATAGTTTTTTCCAAAAAAACTGCCTAACCAACTCATAATGATAATATCACTCATTTTTTTTGCGAGCCTCCTGAATAGATGGCTGTCTTAACAACCACTACGCTATCACCACGCATACGGTTGGTTTCAGAATTCGAGTAGCAATTCCGCGAAACTATTGCATCAATAACCTGTCGCACTTATGACTTTTTCTATAAACACGCCACACACACGCATGTGCATAACCGTGCCACGCGAATATGATCATTAAGGTGCTAAACGACTTACGGCCTTTGACTGTACAATATATAAAAAAAAACCTAAATACATTTTATATGTGAGTAAAATGTAATCCCTGATTATCTCCACCTCACGTCCTCGTCGGAAAGGTTCGGATTGGCTCTTTAACGAATCCTATCAGATGTAATGAAGCCTAATTCTTTCATTAGCTCCCCGTGACAATGGGAAAAATTGCCAAACGAAAACGAATGTCTATTACTTTGTTCTGAAGACGTATGGCACAAGGGATGTTTTTTTATCTCAGCCTTTAACTAGCGTCAGCTTTTTGATTCACAAATACGGAAAAGGTTATATTAGAACTTGAAGAAGTAAGTGGTTTCTATATTTTATAGTGTTCTGTATTTAATATGAAGTGAAAAGTGGATAATAATCACGACTAACACTCCACTTTACGCGATTTTATTCGTGAAAATTTGAGGTGGACGTTTTTCATAAAAAAATCTTTTTAGAAAACTAACGCGAGGTGATGATGGTCATTTAGGCCAGACCTTCGACAATTCAATCCCACGAGGGCTTTTACACGACCAACAATGAGTATCGAAAGTACAGTGAGATTAGCTACATCTGATCCCGTTGCTCCTTACCGAATGCATTTCATCCCATTTATCAAAACATAAATCGAAATCCGATCTGACAAGGCGTTAATGGGAGCCCAATGCAATTGAAGCGACCCCAGCCGCGTATAACCGAATTTCTTTTTTGTATCAACGGGACTTGTTACAATGCACTTTCTCGTTTTCAATTTGATTTCACATACACAACGCTATAAAAGGAGGACCAGAGTAACCGACATAGTTCAGCGGGTTGCAAAGCTGAAGTGGCAATGGACAGGGCACATAGTTTGAAAAACCGATAGACATTTTCCCAAGGTACTTACTAGGTATCTCGACTTCCAATTGGCACCGGAAAGCGCAGCGTTGAAAGACCCGCCACTAGGTGGACAGACGACATCAAACGAGTTGCAGACCTTTGTATTCAGAAGGCGCAAAACCGTGGCGTATGGATGTCCCTATAAGAGACCTCATGTATGTCCAGCAGTGGACGTCAATCGTTTAACGATGTCAAGTTCTCAGCTTAGCCAATCGAGCAAAACAAAAGCAGAATAATACAAGTGTAAATTAAAAATTTGTAACACCCCCGACAAGTGAAGTTACAGTAACTAGAAAAGACCGAAAAGACCTGATAACTTTCAAACGGCTGAACCGATTTTCTTGGACTATTCCGCGCCTACGATCCAAAGTATCAGAGTTTTCCAAAACATCATTTTCAAATAAATAATTATGTATCAAGGCAACGTCCATCTTGACAGCTTGAGATTTGTCAATTGACATAATTATTATGAACCTAACGGTTATGTAAACCTTCTTTTCTACAAGAAAACTAGAAAAGAGCTGATAACTCTTAAACGGCTGCACCAATTTTTTTGGATTGTAGCTAAGAACACTCTCGATCAAGCCACCTTTCAAACAAAAAAAACTAAATTAAAATCGGTTCATTAGTTTAGGCGCTACGATGCCACAGACAGATACACAGATACACAGATACACAGATACACAGATACACACGTCAAACTTATAACACCCCTCTTTTTGGGTCGGGGGTTAAAAATTGAACGACAGTAACATTTTAGTCCTTTGGCAAGACAACCAGATCATATTAGGACTTTAAAAAAACCGACTAAGTGCAAGTCGGACTCGCACACCGAGGATTCCGTATCTTAGAAATTAGATCACACCATATTTGACACATTGGGTAGGTACTCCTTAAAAAGAAGAGACTTTCTTCTGAATTACGTATAAAGTGGACTATTACTGCATCTCACCCCGACGCGAGCGATATAAAGCGAAAATTGGATTTACAGTGACAATCGAAGGAGCTGCCATCAAAGGCGAGCGATATGTTTGCCCAAATACACCCGGATACTGTCCCTATTCTTGTGCACGATTTGCAAACGGGCAGGGCATTTTCAACTTTACTATCGGAAAGAATTTCTCCCAAAGTCACTTTTTTGACTGTAGAAAAGTCTTTTTACTTTTGCCAGAGTGAACTAGAGTGAGGGAACCCTCGGTTTGATCCTGAATCGAAGAAATTTCACATACTTATTAGTTAGGCTATTATAGATGACGTGAAATCAAAGAAAATTAGTCTCAAAAGGAGGAACGCCAGCCAGTTTTATTTTGACACCGGCCAGTGACGTCGAAGCCTCAACATATTCAAAACACAACATTTAAAATCATTTATTCAAAATAGGTAAGTACTTACCTATTATTGTACACCTTTTGATGGTCAGAATTGTTAGATTTGTAAGATGATAATAATTATTACTATTTAATTACGTAAACTTAAAACTAAAGCTACGAGGTTTCGAAATACGCCCAGGAATATTACGAGTATGTAATTGTTCTCTTAACTGTCGTGAACGTGCGTGAACTGTGCTTTTGTTTGAAACTGTTACATTAAAACTAATTCATTACTGTACAAATCATGCCCGCTAAATGCTGTCACCTAGTTTGAAAATATCAAAACTAGGTAAAACGTAGAGACACACTCAAGCATGTAAACAAATACAGTTATGAGAGGTTCAGGCAATCCAGACTCCCCATATTGTTGTTCAGTCGCCGTCAAAGAGCAAAGGAAGGAGGCTCCTTAATAATTAATACACGCTAAACGCTGACGTCTTGCTCGTGCCTCAAAGGAGAACTAACAGCTCTTATGTGCACCTAAGTGCTACTTACACTGGCTATACAGTATGCACGTCATATTGGAATTGATTTTGCTTGATTTGTAACTTGCATTTTGCTAGCAACAATGGACTAGCCCGTCTAGACTTTAAATGAATGCAAGAACTCATTAAAAGTAACTAATAAGTATTATTCGTCCGCGTGGATTTAGTTTTTTTTCAAATCCCGTGGGAACTCTTTGATTTTCCGGGATAAAAAGCTGCCTATGTCAATTTCCGTGGTGCAAGCTACCTCTGTACCAAACTTCATAAAAACCGGTTGAACGGATGGGCCTTTAAGAATCCCGTGGGAACTCTTGATTTTCCGGGATAAAAAGTAGCCTATGTCCTTCCCCGGAATGTAAGGTAACTCTATACCAAATTTCATAAAAATGGTTAAACTGTTAGACATACTTTCGCATTTTATTACTAACTTTTATAGAAATAACTTGGCCAAAATTCTTAGCCTAACGATTCAGGCTTTGGGTCATTTTCTTCGTTTTAACCGAACTGAATTCTATCACTGGACACTTTTCCTTAATTTTACTAGTTTCTTCTTTACATACCACTTTCTTTTTTACTTTCCTTCATTCTTCCTAGTCGTAAACCTTACTTTACTTATTAAATTCATGTAATATCTCAAATCTTATAATCATAATAGGTATAATATACGAGTATTATTTAAATTCTTGTAATATTATCACAAAACATCATTTCCAGAGATTAAAAAACAATAAATCAAAACAATCATTTACTTAATGGATATTAAAACAGTGATATTTATATCTGGAGCCGGCAATTACGATGTGAAATTGAAGAGTCATTAATCAAATAAAAAGTCAAATTACAGTCAAATCTGATAACTAATTGAATACGGCACTCGTTTTAATTGAACTTGAGTGTCTCTTTTAGGGTTCTTCACAAAAACAAAAATATGCACGAAAGTGTAGGTAAGAGATGGTAGAGAAACAATATTTTTTTACTTATCACTTGGGCTGCATTAAATGAGCTGACAAGCAGACTGGTATACTACACAGAGATGGCATAAAATTTTGTAAACTAGTCGATACTTCATTAGTGCTGCAGGTAAGTAGGTAGATATGGGCGGTTTTAATAGGAATAAGAATAGAAGAATCGAACCCGGGACCTCCCATTGCTAAGACTAAAGTCTTACCACTGTACCAGGGAGGTCGTATAGTAAATAATAGCTTCAAAAGCGTACAATTTACTGGCCATTTGACCCCACCTCACGCGATGCCTTCATAAAAGCAACAATTAAGCGCAGTTTGTTTTACCAAGTAGGTTACCTACTAGAAAAGGTGTGTTCATCTTGTATGACACTGATATCAAACTGAAGTCTTCACTACTTGTTCTCATTTTAAATTCCAGGCGATGACTTTCACAGCTGTTAACCTTCGATAAACACTTTTTGAAAGATTCGCCTAATCTGATGCAGTGACTTCCTCGTCGTGGATAAGAATTTCGCGGGAGCTCTTTGATTTTCTGGGATTAAACTATCATATCTCCACCTCTACGCAAGCTGCCTCCAAAGTTGTATGTATGAAGCATTTCGTCAAGATCAACGCCCAGCCTAAAACCTTGGACCTAGAAAGCTGAAATTTTGCTCAGAGGTTTTTCTTATAATGTAGGCAAGGAATAAGGCACGATTTTTACATAAGAAGAGTGGAGAGATGTGTTCAGTCAACTTGGGTGGATTGTTTGAAATTCCCATGGTACAGGGAATAAAGAGGATTTATATTTCGCTTTTTATGATTAAAGCGAGAACTAACCGAAGAAAGCCAGTGTAGGTAAAAAATACTTAATAAAAAATTGACAGTCAGCCAACAAAAATATAATGGTAATCTATGAAATAATAATGTTTTTGTTTCTTAATTTTCAAATTAAGTTTAGTATCAAAAATTTAAATTACATATTTTGTAAATTAAGGACATTTGTTCAGTTCTTACATCTTTCGGCACTCTAAGCACCATCAACATTAGTATGTCGGTGACGCAACCTTGAAGTTTTGACCCATTCCAAAATCGCCCAACGTCCCTAAAGAAGTTTTCACTTAAAAAATACTTAATAAAAATACCGTTTATTAATTACACAGAATATTATAAAAGCCCGCAAATATGGCAGTTGAATTTCCCCGCGAATGGCAGCAAAGAGAGCGAACGATAAAACCTCGCCACTAATTAAATGGGCCCGAGACTTCTTAATAGATTTGTCGCTAATTTGGAGTAATAATAAAATTGGAATTAAATTAAAAACCATTCTTAAGTCGAGAGGCTCTATTTTTTAATAAAGAAAAAGTTGGTGAATTTCGAAATTAAAACTTCTGACTTTTGGCTAGGTCATTTCACTTTCTACTTTGTGATAAAATGTTTATAAAATGAAACACATTAACAGAATTTATATGGTAAAATACCTAATAGGCTTGAAATTTAATTTTGATGTCCATAAATATTAACTGACTTCAGTATCGGAATAAAAGATCATCATCTGCTTGATACTCTTTAAGCAGTTCAAGCAGATCCATTCACAAGAGCCATGGAGAGTCAGCGCGGCTGTTGTGGGGATTCAAAGCGTCACGCTGTGTAACTGAGGAGGCGACGCTGACACTATAGACGCCACAACTGTGATGCTTGTCTCGAAAGTCCACTAAGGATACAGATATTAGATCCGAGCGAAACTATGGTGGATCAGTTAGTAAAATACGGAATCTATAAGGAATTTTAACTGAAATAAATAACCAAATGTACGTAAATAAAAAATAATTTGTACTAAGTATTTCAAACAGTTCTGATTAGTTGCGATTCATCATTACTATTCCAGACGATTTATTAAGCGGTTGAATCGTTCTAACCGTATTTGCATAAGGTACTCGAACAACAAGATAGTGAAAGAAGATCTGTTTATTTTTTACTACAGGGAAACTGTTTTCAACTGTTTTGCAGGAAAGTAATAACTTAATTGAATAGGTACGCCACTTCAGAACTAAAGGTTAAAATATTTTTACAGTGATAACTAAACCTTAATTTTATATCTTTTGCCTTGGCTCCCAAGGTTCTAGAGTGGCGAACTAACACCGGGAAGCGCAGCTTTTTCAGAGTCCTCACTAGGTACGTCAGTAACCTTCTCGCGTCTTAATACCAACTGTAGGTAGGTATTATATAAGTGTAATCGTCATAGGATGAATGGTATTATAGCCATATGTCAAACCTACTCTAATATTGTTGTTTTGTATTTTTAACCCCCGACCCAAAAATAAATGTGTTATAAGTTTGACGTGTATATCTGTGCATCGTAGCACCTAAACAAATTTTTTGTTTGAAAGGTGGCTTGATCGAGAGTGTTCTTAGCTATAATCCAAGAAAATCGGTTCAGCCGTTTGAAAATTATCAGCTCTTTTCTAGTTATTGTAACCTTCACTTGTCGGGGGGTTATAAACTTTTAATTTACACTTGTTCATTCACTATATTAAAAATGGTTTTTAGGATTTTATAGATAAAACCTCATGTAATTATTCCATAATATATTATCTAAATATAAGCAGTGCAACTATTAATTACAATGAAAAAATAAATCAGATCTTTAAAATGTGGGTAGGTACAAAGATTAGCAGCAAGGCCAGTAGGATGAGGCTAGTTGCAATTCATCATTATTATTCCACACGATTTATCAAGCGGTTGGCTCGCCCCGTCTCTCTAACGGTCTAACGAGATGGTGAATTTTCACCGAATAATTTCCGAACCGACGAATCACGTATTGGAATCCGAAATGAGCTCGAAATTGAGATAGAAGACTTGTACATGGTTAAGGATAAAAGTGGATTTAAGAATCGAGTGGGTTATAAAGTTTGAACAGTTTTATTAAGTGAAGTGCATAAGTGTAAAATATAAGCAAATACGAGAAGAGCATTAACAAATCGAGGAAATGGATTAAATTTTAGTAGCACATAATATTGTGAACTACATTCTAGCGTAAAGACGTAAAGTTTATATTTAAAGATTTTCTTTCATACAATAATAAATAGAAAAGTCCTGAATGAAAGTTTTGACTAACTCAATGTTCAGCCTTGAAAGTCCTCCTCCTCCTCCGTTGGACGACACCAAGATATCTTTGGACCGAGTAGGACCACATTTGCATAGAGGTTCCCTTTATAATGTAGTGCATTTTTGAAAATTCACACGGAAGCAAAACCGCGGGCTGACGCTAGTTTTTAGGCTTTCGTACCCGAAGGGTGCCAACGGATTCTATTACTAAGCGTCCGTCTGTCCGTCTGTCAGTAGAGAGTTGAAATATGAGAGCTTATAATAAAGATTTCAAAATGACCGCCAGTATAAGTATAAGTTGTATTTCTTGCACGATTTTTTGGAACTCTTTGTTTGCGAGTCTGACTCGCACTTGACGGATTTTTCAATAAAGTCGCTGTTAGATTTTAAAGAAAATACGTAGGTAATATTTTTAAGGGAATGCGAAAAAGAAAAGTTATATTTATAACATATCTAAAAAGTTAAGTCTACTGAGGAGAAAAATTACCAATAAATTAACATGGCATTTCGCAGTTATTTCAGCGAACGCGAAGGGTCGATACGATTACCGGGGCTTATTACTTCGACTCTATCATATTTCAATTTACGATCGTCACCCGGAGTTATCGTGCAGAAAAATCAGAGGGTACTTTGAGTATGCTGATATAAATCAGAAATGAGACGTCTCATTAGTGTACATTGCCTGATTTATTTGCTTGGATAACTGAAATCTACGCAAATGTATCTAACTACCTTTTCCTTTTTTTTATAATACCTCACCATACTAATATCTATAAATACGAAAGTGTATTGGTCCATCTGCTTTTCACGGTACATCATTTGACCAAGTTTGTGCAGAGATAGCTTGCATCCCAGGAACGGATTTAGGCTCCCCTTTGCCACGAAAAATCAACGAGTTCCCCCTGGGATTTTAAAAAACCTAAATCCAGATGATAAATGGGGTGGGCATCATCAAGGCATCTTGGAGATGGGTATAGGCTGTTATTAATCCCGGAAAATGAAATGGTTCCCGTGAGATTTAAAAAACCGAATTTCATATGGACAAAATCATGGGCTTCAGCTAGATTTAAATAAAATAAACTTTTCACGCTATTAAAGTTGAATGCAGTTTAAAATGTACCTATAGCTACGCAAAATGGGAAGTGTCGATTAATATACAATTTATTTGATTCAGATTACTAAAATAATATAATGGTCTGTTAAGTACAGAGAAAATTCTAAAGAGAAAATGTAGATGGCATATAATTTCATAAAATTCAAAACTTAGTCGCTAACATTACGTAGAAATTTTAAAGAGAACTGAGGCGTTAGATAAAGTCCACGTTAAGAAAATGCTTGGTCGGAGGGAATAAGAAAGCGGTCCTAGTTGTTAAGTCTTGTACAGTTTCTACCGCTATCTTTTGGATAAGCAGCCTAATCACCAGTCGTCGTGTCTGTATCGGGCCGTAGCGAAGCGCGGCCCTCCCTAGGGTGCACTTTTGGGACCAGTTTTCTTTTTGGTTTACATTACGCTGAAAGTGTGTCGATTTTTTTTTGCTGTGCGTCACTTTGAATGCTGATTTACCCTAATGTTTTGAATAAAATAACAAACTTTTTCGCGGATTTCTACATCGCGATCATAAATGAATAATTTTTATCAGTTAGTAATTAGAATCAGCTTTACGTTTTAAAATGTAAATAATATTCATATAAATATCTACACTTAAATTTATAATCAACTAACGCTTTAAAATATTTATTCCCACCAATTCTCACTTACAAAGTGAGTGCAAAACCTATTAATAAAGACTTATGAAGTTATCGAAACTTTAGGAGCGGAACGGCGAACTTGTTCAGGTCGCGCACCAGCGAACTTTTGTTTGCAAACTATTTGTAATATAAATTTACTGTTCATGTTAACAACTTTACTATGTAACTTGCAGTTGGTATGTTTTCACACTGAATAACAAAATAAATCCTTTTTTGGAGATACAATATTATTAGATTCCTACAACCTACAAGTACCTAGTTGAGCCAAAATTTTGAGTTCATAAATGATTATAGGTACCTAATATTTCGCGATTCCGCCAACGGACGCACAGAAGAAGGCTTTAGTTTCACTCTTTTCCGTTAGATAACAAAGACTGGAATTTTAACTTTATTTATTACTAGATGTTTCTTGCGACATATTCCCTATAGATTTATGTTTTTTAAAAATCCCGTGGAAACTCTTTGATTTCCCGGGATAAAAGTAGCCTGTATCACATTCCAGGTCTTTAACTATATTCAAGCAAAGAATTTATCGTCGATCCGTTGCTCCATTGGAGTGTGATTGAAGGACTAACAAGCACACTTTCGCATTTATAATATTAGTAGGTAGTGTTTATGCATCCTTATATTTCTCATCACTGGTTGAATCATTTTAAAAACTTAAAAAAGGCAACTAAAACTTCCTCAGACAAGCGATTCATAAACAAAGTAGGTATCAAACCCTAATAGAGAAATCAGCCGCTCAGAAACAAATTTATTTGGCGAAAAGAAAAGAGAGGCGCACGGCGAGGCGGCGTATCTAATGAGATAATATAATAGCCGTGATTCGCTCCCACCACTGTTCACAGGACCGAAAATTACCGGAAAACTGCAAGCGGGGAAACCGAGGTTTTAGAACGTTACATTTCCCTAATGTAAAATTAGAATTTTCGCTGCCAAATAGATTTTTCATTGTGGTCTCTTTAAAGACATTAAAATTTTAAACTGAGATAAGAAATTTCTGCAAAACATTAGAGAACTAGTGAGAGTCTGTCTGTAACGTAGTCATACTTTAGTTATCCTTAGTGGTGAAACTTCGGAGAAATCTGTAAGCGACGTGATTTCCCGGCGATTTAGATGTTTTAGAGTTAGGTTTTTACTCGTATCATGATTTCATTGTCAGTTTGCGGTAACAAAGTAGTATGGGCCTCGTGTAGCGCGTCTCTTACGCATTTCAGCAAGAAGCTAAGTACTTGTTTACCTTTTAAGTGAACTAAGGAAAACTAAAGTAGGTTTAGGTACAAAGTCTAAAATAACAAAAGTTGAAAGTCCGACGATGATTGCTTATAAGTTTTCATTTATTATATAAATTGTACGTAGGTAGAGATCCCTACTAGTTGTTTATGGCTATTTTATGATATAAGTATATTTCTTCAGTTTCACAATTTTACTTTGCAATAAAACATTGCTCATGATATCAAATAGCTTGTTGGTAATTTACATCAATTATTACATTATTACGCTTACAACAATAAGTTTTAAATATAGGCACAACCTGTCAAATAGTAGCATTTCAAACTATTGGATAGTTAATGATGTCAATATAATATTCTTTCCCAGTAACAAGCATGAGAGGGTCACATCGAATTGGGAATCGATTTTGTCGCATCCGAAATAGGGTGTAAAGATCCCATTGTAATATAGATGTTGGCCATATGTCGACTAAGCCAACACTTTACCCTCGTTCCTTTCGGATAGGTATATGCAGCTTCGCTTCTTTTTGATATTTCAATAATTTTAGAATCTATAAGCTTTAAGATTACATATATTAGAACTGTATCATCAGTAGTTTAATCTAGTCTTAGATGATTCAAGCAGTTTTCAAATTCCCTGGAAGTTAATAATTTACCATAGAATACCAATTACAGTTAATAGTTACCATAGAAAACAATTGAAGTTACCTTACAACTGCATACCTACTTAAATTAAACAAACATTATTTAGTCAAAACCTACAACCAATTCAACGATAAAAGTATTATACTTTGAATCAGCTTCATAGAACATAGTTTAAAGGCTATAATCAAATGCTTAAATTCAGTAACCTTTACGAATCAAGTAGCTACATAATATTCTGTATGAACCACTTCATAATAGTTTATATTTTATATATTAAGCTGGTAGTAATAGATAATCAAAAGTCAAAACGCTTGACTGCTCTCCATAATATTTTCAGAGGAGTGTTAAGTCTGCCAATTTGCACTTGGTCAGCGTGGTAGACTATGACCAAACCCTTCTCATTCTGAGAGGAGACCCGTACTCAGTAGTGAGCTGGTGATAGGTTGATGATGGTGATGAATAGATAGTAATAATAGGTAGGAAATACTTAGCATGATTGATATCTAAGTATTTCATTATTTTTATCGATAAGTTCGAAATGTATGGGCATGTAATCAATTAATCTGCCCCTTTTACAATAACCAAACAGCTTTTTAAACGTACTGTTTTAATCCGTTAATAGCTATTCCAGTCACAATATGTTTCTATTGCTACCAGCCCCCCTCGGTCAACTATCGTTTTAAATTCAAGCACGACAAAACATCTTAATCATTACGCTTCATAAAATCCTTAAGTGATTGCGTAGAAGGGACAGATCGCGTGGGTTGGAATTGATTTCGAAAGTCCATCGTCTAAACTACCTACCTGCACCCTATCGATACTGTACTGATTGTACCCCTACACATTGGTTCAATTTTAAGGGACACCTAAAGGAAATAAAAGATTTCTTTAGAATCGTGACTTTCATCTTGTCACTTCGTAATGTTATTTATTTTCATGTCACAGTTGCTGTGTTCTGAATCGTAAGTAGATGCGAGTATGTTGATAACTTCCACACTATGTTTCTATACAAAATGATTGAATCACACTGATCCACTTGGTAAAAATCATTTTGATGTCAAAGTTTTTGTTGGATGGAAAAAAATCTGATGAACATGTCCATTCCTATTTGATAAATAAGTAGGTAAGTACAGCGTCCGTAAATATACCTAGCACTGCATCCATAGAATATTTGGTACAGAGATAACTTGCATCCTGGAATAGGGATATGGGATATGGATTTTAAAGCACTGTTTCATAAAATTAGAGTTCAAACGGGATTTAAAAAAACTGAAACTTGCGGAGACAAAGTCGCTGGTATCGTATAGTTAGTTTACAATAAAGTTGTATTACCACTACCACAGATTCTAGATCTCACGTTGCTGCCGTTGGCATATCACGAAATGAGGAATGAAGCAAACGCGGTTTTCAATAGTGTTTTTGTTTAAAGCGGAAAATCCGCTCAGAAAAAATTTCCATAGCTGAATAACAGCATCGCATAAGTTAATAGTAGAGCCGGGCGCGGGCAGGCGGGATGGCGGCCAGAGATAATGAAATTGTGTACAGGAGCGCAACGAGCCGCGATCGTGTCTCGGGCAAAAATCCACTTAACAAATTGCTGCTGATTCGAAGGGTTCAGGATTGTTGCCTGCTTTTACCGTTACGTCAGTTATTCGCCCGGTTATCGATACTCAAATCCTCTTTCGGTTACGTTTCTACGTTGTACCTTTCGACGTCAAATACCGTTTAGGAATGGCTTATCGGATTCCAGTCTATTTAGTTTAACTTTTGAGTCTTAAAGGATGTGTCCACTGGCAATAAACTCTTTACAGAAGTCAACTCTGTCAAGTCATTTGCACTGTGTAAACACTTGCAGCTAGTCAATTCATCAAAGATTATCATCATCATCGTCAACCGACAGACGTACATCTCTTAGCAGCTGCTTCGAAAGGTTCAGGATTGTTGCCTGCTTTTACCGTTACGTCAGTTATTCGCCCGGTTACCGATACTGAAACCCTCTTTCGGTAACATATCCACGTTGTGCCTTTCAACGTCAAATACCGTTAAATGGCTTATCGGACTTTTTAGACTTAAGCGAAGTGTCCACTGGCATGAAACTTACAGAAATCAACTCTGGCAAGCCCCTTTCACTATGCTTATTAAAAATTGGAGATAGTCTAGTTGTCTAGAACAATAGATTCTACCTAAGAAAAAAAAAAATTGGTTAAGAATACAATTGATATATCTTCTATACTAATCTATATCTATACTAATAAATAAAATTGGAGTGTCTGTCTGTAATTTCGAAATAACTACCTCATATTAAGCTCATATGGTTATTTGAACGATACCAACACTGAATCACACGTTTTTAAAATTTTTGTCTGTCTGTCTGTCTGTCTGTCTGTCTGTCTGTCTGTTTGAAAAGGCTAATCTTGGGAACGGCTGAACCGATTTTGACGGGATTTTCACAGACAAGTAGAGAATTGACCAGGGAGTAACATAGGCTACTTTTTTAACCGACTTTCAAAAAGGGAGTTGTGTTTTTCAACCTATGTACACCGAAATCTCCGAGATTTCTGAACCGATTTGCGTCATTTCTTTTTTAATCGATAGAGGAACTTTGCGACATTGTTCCATAAAAAATTTGGAGTCCAACTCCTCAATCCTGATGCTGCAGGGGATCTGACCAATCCACGCGGGTGAAGCTGCGGGCATCAGCTAGTTATAAATATATGTTGAATACATAAAGGCAATCGTTTTTCTGCGATCGAGATTAAAGAAAAGACGACAAAAGTACAGAAAGCTTAATTGTGAAAACCCATCCAGCTATGAAATAAATAAAAAGTTAAACTTTAAATCAACAGAGACATGTCCATTCCCCAAATAAACCATTATGACGCACGTAAAATAATTAAACCATCAACAAAGGCTATCATTTCGGGCACTAGTCACTACAAAAAGGCGGGTACACACGAGCTCAAAAGCGGTGTAATGAATTCGGTGGCAGCGTTTTGCACGCAATTGCACAATTTCAATTATCGCATTAGTTCGCGAGTGTACGTCGCATGGGCGAGGCGAGGCGGGTGCCTGATGGATTAATGTTCCGCGACTTACACCGATCATGTCATATACTTACCTAACAATTTCAGGGCCGTAAAGCTCGTTTATAAAGTGAAAATTTACTCGACAAGGTTAGTGCATTAAAATCCAAATTAATAGACACTCGATATACCAGCTAATACAACATGGTCCACGAGACATAGCCATCATGACTTGAATGCAATCCCAAAAATTGTATAACAATTTTTGGGACTTTTAAGAAAACGCAGGCTGTTAAATTATCTCAACAGCAACATTTTAACTCAATTTTACGTAGGACCTTGTCAACCCCTATTTGAAACGCAATAAATATAAAAAAAGAAATGTCTACAAGCAATAAAACTTGCAGAAGTCAGCTCTAGTAAATCATCTGCACACTAATCGCAGTATGTCAATTTCTGCAAGTTTGTATTGACTTGCTGCGTTTAAGCACCGTTCAAATAACTTGCCAGAGTTAACTTCTTCAGATTGAATTCTAGTAGACACTTTGCTTATTATAGAATTATATTATATTTATTTTTCATGTACCAAAATTGTAGTTACAAAGTTATGATAAATTAATTATCTACCTATTCAATGCAAATAGTGTTAATAAACCAAATTTTACTGAAAAATTTCAAGCATTTGTGTCGACTTACATAGCCATGCTCGCGTTATTTCTAACGAAAATTTTCAATCGATTCACGAATAAAAAATAATAAGCTATTAATATTCATAAAGCAATCCAATGTAGAGTTTGTCAGCCCACCTAATTATGAATAACTCACACGGCGAAGTTTAATTTGGACACATCAAACGATATATCGCAAGTATATTCGTGGTTGCAAATTTTCCGGATCAACTTCATACACGGTCGAAAAGCAAAGGAAAGTTTGCGCACAAAGGCCGTCATTGAATTTTTTTTATTTCCAAAAGTACAAAAAATTTGAATCGAACGAATTACTAAACCAACCAACGGAATTGGTAGGGTTTTCAACGGGCTTCGTGTTTGGAAAATAGATACGTTTTTGTAGCTCACCCCTTTTTTGGTTTTTGATATCCTTTTTCTCTCGTTTTTTTTTTCACTATAAAAGTCGATCTAAGGCACCTGTTTAGTTACATATGTAGAATATTAACCATAACTAGCAAATAAAATTGAAACTTAAATTTAAAATAAAAAATTGGCAGTGGGAACTTACTATAAATTTTTTTTTATCGCTGATCCGATCTCGACGAAATTATGTATGGAAGTAACTTGCAATTTGCAACTTTTATGCAATTTAAAATTTTGGAGGTAAACTCCATTTTTGGTGAAATTAAAAATATTTTGAAAATAAGCTGTATTTTTTTTAATTCCACGGCAAAACAGAATACCTAAGACAAAAATTCTATGCGGGTGAAGTAGCGAGCATACATATTTTATACACACATATACCTACATTTTATATTATTCTTTTTACATTAGATATAGGCTGTACAAAAAACCCCAACCCTAAATCTCAAATATCTAGCGATGTTCGATAGAGAAGACGACTACATATTGAATTGGATTCCCGAAAAAGGACGCCAAATAAAAGCATTCTTCACTATCTATCACTCTTAGATAGTGCTCAGCAACAACCTCTGCTCACCTTTTTGAAATATCGATGTCTATGTGTTATTAGCATTCTGTTTTCTAACTAATGTATGATACTTAGGTTGAAATCTATAGAGTGCACTTAGACTTTGCATAAACTTAAGTTTCAGTTAAAACGAGACAGATTCATGCCAGGGATATAACGCTGTCTCGTTTTAACAGTGTCTTACGTCTGACCAAAGTCAAAGTGCGCTCTATAGATCTCAGCCTTATTTTAAGTAGCTAACATGACAAACAAAACTGTGCAACTCTTTGAGATTACAGGGGCGAGACTGTGCTAGTAACACCAATTGACCATATATATTATGCTACGCCAGAATACTCGCAAAACTTGTATATAATATGATAAAATATGGATGGGATGGCCAAATACACAGATTAACGTTAACTATATTAATCGATATGCCCAGCACTAGTTGGCATATTATGAAATGCCAACGTTTCCTGATACCTACTTAGGCAATTTTATTCGGGGTAAGAGCACTACGGCATCTATCTACATTCTACATGAACAAGAAACACACCATTTTATTTTATTTTATTTTATTACATTTATCTAAGTATTATTTTATTTTATTTTATCTAGTTTATAATACGCACTACGCACTCAACTATAATTTTATAATGGCACAACCCTAAATCTCACATATCAAGGGATGTTCGGGAGACGCCTATCTCAATTGAATTTCCGAAAAAAGGACGCGATATAAAAGCATATCTGTGCCCCTCACCTTTGGATAGAACTCGGTCTATTGAAATTTCTATATTTTTGTGGGCCTGATTAGCTTCTATCGAGCCTATGAATGCCACAGCGTGAGACGTAAGCAATACCATCTATGGCCAATCAGTTATTGTGGGTTCCATTTTTGGGGGAAACAAAGGTATTGTTCAATTTTGCTGTGGTTCTAGGATTGAATCCTGGAGCTCATTCAATATTTTGATTAATAAAGCAATTTTTAGGGTTCCGTACCTCAAAAGGCAAAAGAAACCCTTTAAATAGGATCACTTCGTTGTCTGTCTGTCTATCAGTCGTGTCTCTCAAGACCTGTCAAGGGAATCAAAACCTATAGGGTACTTCCCGTTGGCCTACAATCATAAAAGGCAGCAATATCTTTAAGAAGGGGAAAATCCGAAAACTATGATTTCGTGGTTACTTACATCACAAAAAAAAAAATTAAAAAGTGTTATTTGCTGTACGATGGTACGGAACCCGACTTGACTGGTTTTTTTCTATATTCATTTATTTAACAAATTTTCATATAATAATATTACTGTCCACTACGTCTCAGTCTATAAAAACAGAGTTAAGATTTGAGTGGATAAGCTAAATAAGATTTATTTCTTAGAAAATATGTCCTAAATGATAAAACTTACCGATCTATAATTACAGGATCTGAAGGTGTTTCATTTCTGTTGCCACAACTCTTCTTATCACAGCATCGACTGCAAAAAAACATTAACATTGATTATTATTAAAATACTTAGTGATAATGTTTAATCATGATCATGATGAACCATGGCCAGCCCACTACTGAGCACGGGTGACCTCTCAGAATGAGAAGGGTTTAGGCCATTGTCTGCCACGCTGGCCCAGTGCGGATTGGCAGACTCTACACACCTTTGAGAACATTATGGACAACTCAGGCATTCAGGTTTCTTCACGATATTTTCCTTCACCGTATCTCTAAAAAATTAGAGGCGCGTTGCCCGGGATCGAACCCTGGACCTCCCGGTTGTTCATTTTAATATGCACTAATAATGTGTAATTAGAATGTATGCAACAAAATCAAAACAGGAAGCCAAAACATCTCCTGTAAAGAGAACGATATTCGTTCCTCGCGCCCTATCCTGGCTCCTTGACGCAAAGGGCAAAGACATTGAAAGGACAGACTCCCTCGAGACTCCTCCCCTGAAGACGTGCGAACGGGACGCACATATCGCACCAAATGAGAGGACGACATTGCGTCTAAGGTAGAATAAAATTTTAATTGCTCACACAGACACAGTCCGTTGTCAAAATAACTCACACACGCGTGTAGTGGCGAGACGCGTTACAGTTACGAGCGGAAAAACCACCCCAAACAAATGGTTAAATTAATAAGGACGTTCACTTGTTGTCGTTTGCGAGTGCGACGGTTGTTCTTAGAGTTTCGTAATTATGGCGCCTGAATTGGAGTCTGAAATATTGTGCCGCAAATGAAGCGCTTTGTTAACGGGACTGTACCGTGTGACATTAGGAGCAACTCCATGTTTGACATCGTTGTAGAGATTGGCTGCAAATTGCGCTATCACCTTATTATTGTTGAATAGAAATTATCTTAGGAGTTGGATTAGAGTTTCAGTTGAAAATCATAGCTGTGGAATCTTATGATTCCACATGTACTTAATGTTCCATCTTATGATGATGTACTTAACTTACTACCATACAACATAGTTTATAAGTCTATACGTCGTACTAGATTAAAATATAAAAAAATTGGTGTAATATTCACGCGTGGTTAAAGTAAACGAGTAAAACTAAACGTGCAAAGGATTCCATTTTTGACAATGAATCAGTCAAAAGTTTCTATCATAACGTCATATTATTAAGTACCTAGGTACCTACTTCCGTTCCGTCTGAATTTTTTTTGAATTATGTAACTACTTTCAATTTTCAAGTCGTGCCTAAAGAAGTTTTACTCCTAAAATCAATATGCTGAGTACAATAATACATATCCTGATAATACATATCCTGATAATATTTCTTATAATATGTTGAGTTTTTTTGGGTTTGATTTTTTTTTTCAAATAGATTCGTGGAAGCGCCACGGTGAGCTGTGAGATATTTTGTAAACAACGTTAAACTTTAAGAAGCACTTACATTACTTTTCTTTATTACAATAAAAATATCATTTATATTTTAAATGGACTCAAATTCTATTTTAAAAAGCTTAAGTATCTTACCTGCACATAACTTCGTGCGTTAGCAGAACTCTGCACATTTCTGGGTTCTTGTCTTGTCCTTCATAGACGATAGGCTGAAACAAAAAAAGTAAATTCGTATTTTTGATTTCTTTTAACGAATATCATGTTACTTTATTTATTGAATTGAGAGATAATGTAATTAGTTTTTACATACAAATAAAAATGTCAAAATAGGCGGAATTTGAACCAATTTCACTTTTTAATGCTCCCATTGAAAACCAGCGCTGCAGCTTCCTGCAGCATGATGCTGAGTGGGAGACTTATACATTATTTGGTCACACGTGACACTTTATTTACTATATATTTACTTATAAGTATATTGTTAATTTATATATTATTATGTAGATTAATTCACTTTGTTTTAAGGTTTATTGTAGTGTTCATTGTAGTATTTAACAGTGATCAAATAAAAAACATTTTCTTTCTTCTTGTTTCTTTCTTTCAATCTCTAAGAATTCGAATTAATTTTTGTTTAAAAAATAAAATTAAAAAATATACATTTATATAAATTTATTATGCAATTCGTTCAGTATTGCTAATTTCACTATAATGAAAACAAAAAATATAAAATGAAATTCTAACATTTTAATCTTTATCACGCGGCATATTAAATTAATTAAAAATCCGCGTGTAGATAAGATAACTTTTTCGTCTTCATCAAGTTATTGCTTTTTGCTAATTTATGCACCCTTTAGTACATAATCGCGCTCTTCATCTACGCCAAAACGCATTTGCATAGTTCCAAATTAAGCTTTTAGCGGGCTCTATTTTTAACTATCTCTAAGCACGCAACTGTAACCTCTTAACTAGATTTTGAAAACTTATGACTGGCGGGCGTGTGTAGAGGCCTTAACAAGTTACAGACAACAAA